>NC_063350.1:51920297-52062995 GCF_021869965.1 Rhincodon typus
TCTGAGGAAGGGTCACCGGACCCGAAACGTTAACTCTGTTTTCTCCTTCACAGATGCTGCCAGACCTGCTGAGCTTTTCCATCAACTTTGTTTTTGTTCCTGATTTACAGCATCTGCAGTTCTTTTGGTTTTTATTGAGAAATGTTAGCTACCCATTATAGATTGTTCTTCACATTCTTCAAACAAAACGGTCAATCTTCACATGATTTGACACATATATGACTTTTCTGTACATTAAAATTCCTTGAAGTTTCACCTTGCTCTTACTGCTGGCATCTCTTTTCCACATTCTCACAAAATGAAACTTGTAGCCATTTGGAATAAGGAAGTATACTGCCAAATTGTGTTGAACACTTTAAAAAGCTGCCCCATTTCCCACAACTCTCAATATGTATGTGCCAAGGTTAGGTCTTATTCAAAGATTCATAAATTGAAATAAAACATTTTAGGAACAATGCAACTTGTTTGCAAATAATTGCAACAAACTGTATTAAATTACACAGAAGCAATATTTTGAAAAGAAAAGCTCAATCAGGGGCATTCCATCTTTAGTTAACACTCAAATGGCCCTACTTACCCATATTATGACATAAGTTTGATTGAGAGATGTTATCTCATGTAACACAGCTTCTGCATCAACTGATATTTCCAGCTTCCAATAAATTTCTTTAGGTTTTGCTCTACATAGCTGAATTGATGAGATGGGTAAATACTGCTGAAAGATGTTGAAAGCTACCTCCACAATCCCACTACAAACCCACCAATGTTTAGATTTTGGGATATTTGATTAGTTGGTCTGGTTCTATTGACCTTCAGCTAAAAAAAAAAACAAACTTCATGCAAGTTCTGAACTTTGCGGCACAAACTTGAAAACTGGAAAGTCAATGGCCGAGTGGCATCATTGCTGGACTATTAATCCGGGAGACCAAGGTAATATTCTGGGGAGCCGGATTTGAACTCTGGTATGGCAGATCATGGAAATGGAATTCAATAAAAATTTGGAATCAAGAGTCTAATGATGATCACAATCTATGTTGGGAAAACCCATCTAGTTCACTCATGTCCATTAAGAGAAGGAAATCTGCTTTCCTTACCTGATCTGACCTGCATGACTCCAAATCGACAGCAATGAGATCAACTCTTAATTGCTCTCGGAAATGGCCTAGCAAACCACTCAGTTGTAACAAATGATAATGTGTCTCCAAAAAAAAAACTGGGCACCGGAAATGACAAAATCAAACACAGCCCTGTTGACCTTGCAAAGTTTACCTTACTAACAACCGGAGGCTTATGCCAAAATTGGGAGAGCTGTCTCTCAAACTAGTCAAGCAACAGGCTGATAGTTTTACTCTGAGTCATACCTGACATATAGAATGCCCAAGACAACACCATCACCATCCTCAGGTATGTCCTATTCTACTGGCAGGACAGATGCAGCAGAGGTGATATACAGTCAGGAGAGTTGCCCTGGGAGTAGTTAGCATTGACTCTGGACATGATTACCATATTCAGTCCTCCCTCAGCTGATGAATCAGTATTCCTCCGTGTTGAAGACCTCCTGAGTGGCAAGGGTGCAGAATGTACTCTGGACTTCAATGTCCATCATCATGAATGGTTGGGCAGCAGCACTACTGATCAAGCTGGTCAGGTCCTAAAGGACATAACTATTAGACTGGGTCTGCGGCAGGTTGCGAGGAAACCAAGACGGAAAAATTCACTTGACCTTATCCTCAACACAGTCACAGATACACCTTTTTATGACAGTAAGTGACCATCATACAGTTCTCATGGAGACAAAATCCTGCCTTCGTTTTGATAATATCTTACACTGTGCATGTGCGGCAGTATCATTGTGTTGATTGGGACAGACTCAAAACACATCTTGCATGAGGTGCAATGGGCCATCAGCAGCAGCAGAATCATATTCCAACACAACCTCGTGGCCCAGCATATCCACCACTCAACCATTATCATTAAGACAGGGAAATCAATCCTAGTTCAATGGAGTAGAACGAGGCAGATCTAAAGATGATGTTTCAACCTGGAGAAGCTACCAAATAAGACTACTTGTGTACCAAACAGCATACGCAGGAAGTGATAAATAGAGTTAAGTGATTTCACAACAGATCAAAAACAAAGTTGCTGGAAAAGCTCAGCAGGTCTGGCAGCATCTGTGAAGGAAAATACAGAGTTAATGTTTCGGGTCCGGTGACCCTTCCTCACGACAGATCAGGTCTGAGCTCAGATCTCTCATCCAGTGGTGAATGGTGGCAGACGATTAAACAACTCACTAGAGCTGGTGGCTCCATAAATATCCTCAATGATGAGTGAAGCTTCAGAGCAGAAGATAAGGCGAAGCACTTGCAACAATCTTCAGCCACAAGTGCCAAATGGACAATCCATGTCAGCCTCTGGCAGAGGCCCAATGGCATCACAGGTGCCAGCCAACTCTATTCATTCCACATGATATCCAAAAATGTCTGAAGGCCCTGAATACAGCAAAGGTCATGAGCCTGACAACAATCTGACAATGGTACTGAAGACTTGTATTCCAGAACTTGTCACACTCCTAGTCAAGCTGTTCTAACACATCAACAACACTGGCATTTACCTGACAAGGTTCAGAATCGTCCAGATATGTAGACTCTCATCAGTGAAATGACAAAAGGGGCCCATTAATAGTGCTATTAAGCAGTATTCACTTAACAGTAACTTGTACAATGACATCAGTTTGGGCTTTGCTAGGGCCACAAATTCATGACCTCATTGCAGCCTTGGTTCAAACATGGACAGAGAGTTGAATTCCAGAAGTGACGTGAGAGTGACTGATCTTAACATCAAGGCTGCATCCTGACCGAGTGCGGCATCAAGGGAGCCTTGACCTTCCCTCCATAAAGGTCAGAAGCAGGAATGTTCACTGCTGATTGTGCAATATTCAGCACAATTAGCATTCACTCAGATACTGAGGCATTCCATGCCCAAATGTAGCAGGACCTGGACAATAGCCAGGCTTGGACTAAAATGTGGCAAGTAACATGCTTATTATACAAATGCCAAGCAGTGACTATATCAAGAGGAAAATCTAACCATTGTCTCTTGACATTCAATGGTGTTACCATCACTAAATCTCCCACTGTTAACATGCTTGGGTTACCACTGACCAGAAAGTGAATGCGACTAGCTGTATAAATACAGTGGTTCCAAGAGCAGCTCAGAGGCGAGGAATCCACATCAGGAGTGTGATGGAATATTTCCAACTTGCCTGGATGAGTGTAGTTGTCACAACAAGAAGTTTGACTCCAGTTACGACAAAGCAGCCTGACTAATTGGCACCACATCCACAAACATCCATTCCGTCCACCACTAAAACTCAGAAGCAACAGTCTGTGGCAGCAAGATACACTGCACAAATTCACAAGGGTTCCGAGACAGCACCTTCAAAACCCACATTAATATCCATCTAGAAGGACCAGCAGATACTTGGGAACATCACCACCTGCAGGTTCCCCTCCAAGCCTCTCACCATCCTGAATTTGGAATATACTACTGTTCCTTCACTGTCAAAATTCTGGACTTCTTTCCCTAACAGCATGTGGGTCTACCTACAGCAGCATATGGACTGCTCACCACCACCTTCTCAAGGTCAACTCAGGACAGGTGACAAATACTGATCCAACCAGTGACATCTACAGCCAATGAATGAATGAATAAATAAATAAATAAATAAATAAAAAACTAATGCACTGCAAATCACACAGCCACTTTACAAATATCAACAAAAATCTGACATGACATGCCAATAAGTTAAACAGGTAGAATGACTTTAAACCTGAACTTGTCTTTCTTTCTCACAAACTGCTGAAGCTGGCAATCTCAAAAGCAGAGGTTGATTTTTTTTTTTTTTGCTTATTGCAGCTATTGAGGGAACCAAGGCAGGTAAACTGTAAAGATACTGATCAGCTATGATTTAATTCAACTTCAGAAAAGTACCAGAGATTACATGATCTGTTTCTAAATAACTAGCAATTGTTTGACTATGGATTTGCCAAGAAGCAACATATAACAGCCTTGATATACAGAGACACTTACTGCAGGTCCAATAGTAGCTTATGACCTCCGAGAATCCATACAATGTTTTCTTCAGACCATTGGAAAAAGGAAGCAATTTCCTGATTCAACAAAACTGATCACAGCAAATAGCAGAATTGTGCCACAATCAGATCAGACATGATTGCACAGAAAAGCAGAACAGGCTCAAACAGCTCATTGCTGCTCCTACGACTTGTGTCATGCAAACCAAAATCGGTAGATCTGTTCAGAAAAACCCTACAATTTTGAAGTCTCTGACAATCAAAAGGGTTTGTCTCATTACCCATTTCAAGTAAGTCATTCCAGCCACTGATTATGTAACAGGAAGGCTTCTCCACATCAAATTTACATTTGCCTTTTTCCAAACTAAAACTGCCCTCCTTCTACTGTCATGGTTTAAAATTTGAATATTGCAGCACTACAAATTTATTTTCCCTCTACCTTTGATGAATGGTCAACCTGCAGCTTCCAAGCCCTCACAAATCAACTGCTAAAACCCTGATAAAGATACTACCTGGGGACTTTGTTTCTTTATTTTTTGGTTTATCCTGTTTCACACTTGTTAAAGTTTTTAAGTCATCTTTCTTTTGCTAGTGAATAAATCTGATCCATTAGTTACAAAAATTCAACACGCATGGCGATAACTTATGAAAAGGTCTATGATAAGCATTAATCTAACATATTGTTGTAATATTGCACCATAAGGTTGTCTTTAATTAACCTCAAATTAACTGGTGACATTAGTAAGGCCAGGAATGATGTCTAAATAGTTTTGTGATCAATGAAAATGATGGGTTTAGAAGAAGAATAAAATCACATTGGTGCTAAAGAAAAGAACGCATAAAGGATGACTGCACTGGGAGTCAGCAAAAGGAACTGATGCAATGAACACCAACATGGGAATGTACAAAATCTTTTTGGAAAGGACCAGCTGGTCCAGCCCATTACCAAGTCCCAAGGTGCTTCACATGAACATGTTAAAACAAAGTGCAACCCTGAACCACATAGCAGATATTAAGTCAGATGACGAAATGCTTGGTCATAGAGATTGTTTTAAAGGATTTCTTAAAAGGAATAAAGTGAGGTAGACAGGTACACGTAGAATATTTGAGAGCTTGGGGCCTGGACAACTGAAGGCCACAACCACCAACTGTGTGGCCATGAAAACTGGAGATGCATAGAGGCAAGAATTAGAGGGACACATATTTTGGAGGTTCGTTGGTCTGAAGAGGATAAGGCAACAAGGCAATGGAGCAATCTGAAAACAAGGGTGTGATTTTTAAGCTCAAGGTGCTATTTGAATTGGCACGAATGTAGATTAATGAGCCCAACAGTGATAGGGAAGTGGGTTTTTCTTCAAGTTGAGACATGAGCAGAGTTTTTAAGAATCCCAAATTTCTGTAAGTTAGAAAGTGGGAGACGAGCCAGGGATGAATGGACTAGTTGAATCTAGAGGTAACAAAACGTATGCACAAGTGTGTCAGAATTTAGCCTAAAATGCAGAAACATTGGACAATATTACAAAAGTGGAAATATGTGGATTTAGTAATGGAGGCTGGAAGCTCATCTCAGGATCAGATGTTACAGCAAGGTTGTAAACAGATTCAATCTCACCGTTGGCAGTGATCTGTCAAGAGACTGCGTATTTCCTAGGTACCATATAGTTTACAGGGAAAAGTGATAAACTCGACTGCCAATTTGTGAAGAGGGAAGGTACGGGATCAATCTGGAAAATTTCCCTCACCCCTGTAGCCAAGTTCCTCAACTTTGTTGTCCAAAGTGAGGACAGTGGGCACTGTGGATGATGATCAAAGGACATGGTGGCTGAAAACCAGATGAAGAATTAGTTGCAAACGTTATTACTTTCCAGATTGTGAAATGTAGTTTGTAAATCAGAAGCAATGAAAAAGCAAAAATTGAGGTGGTTAAATTGAGGTGGTAAGGGACAAAAGGAGGAGCTTTTTAAGCTCAAGGTTGTGTGTAAAAGTTTGGTTAATGCATGGGTTATTTCACATTCGATACTGACAACCCACTTTACTTGGCTGGATCACAAGGCACACAACGAGTTATGCATCTTAAGTTGTTCCATACCTTTAGCTATGACTTGGCAAAAACAATTAGAAAAGTGGTCCATAATACTATAAGATTTAGGAGCAGAAGTAGGCCATTTCATCCATCAAATCGGCTCTGCCATTCAATAAGATCATGGCTGCTCAGATAGGCCTCAACTCCATTTTCCTGCCTTATTTCCATAACCCAAAACTCCCTTACTGATAGAAGTCTTCTATCTTAGCCTTAAATATATTTAACGACATGATTTTGACAGTCCTCTATGATTCAACAGATTAACTACCTTTAGGAAAAAATAAAATATTGAAGAACTGAAGCTTTTATTAGTTGAATGAATAAAGGGCTATTTAAATGGGTGCAACCAATAGACTTTGATATAAAGTAGGGATTCACAACCAGTTATAAGTTGCATTTAATATTTGCTCTTGCAGCAACTATACCATAAATTTTAGATGGCGGGGGCGGGGGGGGGGGGGGCGGTGTGCGGGTGTCAGAAGACATTGTTTTAATTGTAAGAAATGAGCTTTCGGTTGCAAGGGAGAACACTGGGATTAACAGTAAACTAAAATTCACAAATTGGTACATTGTGACAAATTTACCCATGTTTTCTCTTAACTCTCACTTGACCTGTACTGATATACTTGTATCATGCTTTTGTTCCCTTCTTAATACGTAGCCTGTTTCTAGACACTTGCCAACAACTCTTGGGCAAAACGTGGAGTACAAAAAGCTTCAGGATGACATGCTAAGCTTCCTTTCCCGGTGTCTGTTCATCAGCTCCCCATGATGTGAAAACACAATGTCTTCAGCAGTACCTTTTAAGACTATTCACATATCAAAACAAAAGTCACTTTCGTACGTATCATTACAACAAACAAACCACCAACTCAGAAATACTCACTGAAAGTTTACTTTTTCAACTTGAAACCTCGTCTCAAAAATTCCCGATGTCAAAACTCTGCATCGCAGAAGATCCTTCAAAAGGAAAAGAGAATGCTTAAATCGGAAAGAGTAACAGGTTGTACTGTACAGATCAATGGAAAGGATAATTAGTAATACTTTGAGTCTTGATGCACTGTCAACATATCAATTAATTTAATAACAGTTTTTAAAAATATCCAGGAACTATTGCATTTAAGTGATCACTCTCTGCTCTAAGACACACATAGTCAAACATAATTAGATCACTCACTGGCATAGAGATATGACCTAAAGGATCAGACATTACAAAAGAATAAGAAACAAAACTGAGACAGCAAGATATAATAAAACTCAGACATTAAGCATAACTAAATACAAGGACTTTTAAAACAAAACTTCTGTTCTGATGCATACTGGAAAGGATAGATTGGAGAATCGGTTTAGCAATTTATCTCTCCTTCTGGCTGGCCCACAAAGTGTTTTTGGACCCTGCTTTCATTTGCTGAAAGGGCTCACTATTCCAGTATCATTTAGAACAGAATAACAACTTTAAATCATCTTTTAAAACTTTTCTCCCATCCATCTCCACCTCCAACACTAAACATAAGTTCATGGATATTATTCTGTCACTAATATCAAGACCATCTTATCTAATCAGCATCTGTGGAGCTGTCCACACTCCTGCAAGCCCACCAAACCACAGTTCCGGTAAGGCTCCTCCCCAACAAAAGCCTATGTTTGCATTGTTCTAGAGTTCTTTTCTATTGCTCTTTGTGTCCGGAGATTTTCTTTCCTATGAGACATGCCTACTGCTCCTTCGACTCAATTCCCACAAAACTCTTGATCACTCAATTTCTGTTCCTCAATCTCCATATTAGCTGGCATGGTCTGTTCCTTTCAGGCACTGTGCTTCTTTCTTACAAATCTGCTTTCACCTCTTACCACAAAATAAAAAGCATATTATCTAAATGGTGAGAGATTACAGAATTATGGAAGTGCAGAGTGATCTGGGCCTGCATGCATGAATCACAAAAGACTGGGATGTAGATACAGCAAGTAATTAGAAAAGTACTGATGACGTTTTTATAGCAAGGGGCACTGAGTACAAATGTCGGCAGGTTATGGTTTAATTATACAGGGCACTGTTATAACATCCAGAATACCGTTTACAGTAATTGGTTTCTTTTTTTAAAGGAAGGGTGCAAGTGAATTGTAAGTAGTCAAAGAAAGTTTATCGGACAAATAACTGGAATTGCCAGGTTGTCACAGAATGACTGGACACACTAAGCTTGCATTTGCTGGAGTTTAGAAGAGCAAGTGGCGACTCGGTCGAAACATGTAAACACATGTAAAGGGCAGAATGGCTTTCTTCTTCGCATAATTTGTATGAATATTCTGAGGCAAGTGACTCACTTTTTGAATGCTCAAAGCCCTTTCAGCATATGCAAGGCACAAGGGCGCATCAGGCAGGAATACCCTTAAATTGCCTGACTGAGTATAATTTCAACACAGTGCTCAAATCCATCAACTTGCTTGGCCATCCAACAGCTTAAATTCCAATGTCATCCAGCACAGTATATTGTCACAGTAGCGTGCATCACCGACAAAATGTACGTTGGCAACTTGCCAGGGTTTTTTTCATTATTTCCAAAACAGGCAACATCTACCAACCAGGAGAAGAACAGCAGGTATATGCAGTCACATCCATCTCAGAGTCACAAAACATTCTGACAAGAAAATATACCACAAGCCCTTCATCATCACTGACTCAGTGACCTGGAACTACTGATTTAACAATGTACAGCAACGCTGTAATTTGAGACAACAACTCACCCCACCTTCTCAAAGGCAATTAGAAATGGAAAATCAATACTGGCTTTGCCAGTGATGACCATATTCACTGGGATATTCCTAGTGATGAGGACCTAGATTAAGCCTTGGAACATTAGGGCTTATTTCAATGGTACTGCTAAGGCTGAAGGGTAGACCCACTCGATTGTAAAGATTAATCACAAGCTGAATAGTAATACAGGTATTGGAATTCTGTTTGTCGGTGAAATAACGACGGAAGAGCCAAGTTTAACAATCTCAAAAACTGAGAGGGGGGTGGTTAGTAAAAACATTTCTGTGAAATAGAACAAACAGGATTCTCTGCTGCTAACTATTGTTAGGACAAATCTTAAAAGGATTAGCTCATTTGATTGAAAGAATGCTAGAAGATAGGGACAGCATGTTAGAGAGTGAGATTAGATTAGATAATTAATATAGAAAAAATCTGGAGAGCAGAATTGATAGCATGGATGGTCTCTGTTTTGAAATATCCTGGGACTTGGTATTTGAAAGTGAGTGATAAATAGCAAACTCAGCTTCACACTGAAACTGTGGCTGAATTCAACTTGAAACAAAATGCATCATACTTGTTAAAAATGCAACAATACTCACTGAACTAAATGACAACTTGGGCTTTCAAGAAAGAATAGTTTGTTGTTGAAAATGATGTGTACAGTAGGAAGAGATGTCCATGCTTGGAAACAGAATACTTTCACAATACAGCCATTGCTTTAGGTACTTCCCATATAATGCTGCTAGATGCAGAATAGCTAACACCATACAATGTCATAAATACAATTAACGTACAAAGTAGAAATATAACTCACAATAGTATCTTTCAACTACACCAGTGTGAATGGAGTTTATTTCCTACACAATTAGGATTTCTGACTGAATGCCAAGTTACATGTAAAGACGTGCTGTGGGTCCATGGATGGCAGGAATTTAAATGAGACTGACCACATATATAAAATAGGACACTTATAGTCCACCCATCAGACAGAAAATACTTCCTTCCCATTGGCCCATGATTTGAATCCTGGTCATTGAGATGAAAAGACAGCATAATATACTACATAACCTGTACATTCAATGAATGCTTGCTTTTACAATTTTAACTACACTGCATCGTGTGTCAATGGTGTAAGGGGCTCCTAAATAGATGAAATTTTGGGGTTGCAAGATTGGAGACCATGTTGGCAGCAAGGGAGCCATAAGCTTCATTGACTGAATACAACTCCCCAGCATGCCTTATGGCAGGATTCTGGCTGGTTATCAAGCGGTCTGATGTTTGATCCATTAACAATCACCAGGCAATTCTCAACGACAAAGGGATGACTGTGTTTCTGTTAAAGGCACCTCTGTTTTACATAACTATTTATATTCTAAGTGCTGTTCCATGGGGTTACATTGAATTTATTGAGCACTTGCTCCGTTTTAAACATACAAGTGCTTGTTTGTACAGTCCTATGGAAAATGTATCTGTGCAATGTGTCAATATTCAAAAGTTACTGTCTGACTGGAAGAGATGATTCCAAGACCGCTGCATTAAACCAGCCTCTGTGACACCCCTCCACCCAACTGTTTTGAAAATTTTGGGCTTAAATTAATTCAAAAGTACTAAAATCTCATCAAAATATGAACCACTGGGCTCTTTGCTCAATTATAAAACCCATGGAATTATGGTTTAGATTCCTGAGAATTTTGATGTACTTTGTTCTGCGTCAGTGTATAAAAGCTACAGCTGCTTTGTTTTAAAAGCAAAACATGCTGGAAATGCTCAGCAAGTCTGGCAGATCTGTGGAGCTGGAAAACAAGAGTGTTAACTCTTCAGCTTGATGAACTTCCGTCAGAACAGGGAAAAGTCAGAAGTGTAATAGCATTTCAGCACTGAAAAGCAGGGGGTGAAGAGAAATACAAAAACAGAAATCCAAAGGACAAGGTAATGGGATAGGTAAAGCAACAAAAGGACTATCTAGATGATGTACGAATGAAAGGATCATGAACAGTTGCCGTACAAAAGCAAAGGAAATAAAACAGAAACAAATGGGGAAATAAACAACAAGCCAGCAACGAAAAAGGAAATAAAATGATGGCAGAGGTTACAAATTTATGGCTTTGAACTCTAAACTCTTTAGTTGTTTAATCTTGCCTGTCCTCCACACTCAGACCTAACTCATTTCCACCCTCCTGACTTCCACATGCTAAAAACTATCACATTTCTAATTTTCCCAGTTTTGATCAAAGGACACAAACCCTATTCTTACATCAGAAACTGCCAGACCTGCTGAGTTTCTCCAGCATTTTCTGCTTCAATTTCAGATTTCCAGCGTCTGCTTTTATAGTTGTATTGCTTTTTCTTGTAGTTTGTGAATGAGAACAGACTCTGACTTTCAGCTCAAATGAAATCCTGGAGGGTTAGAGAAAGGTCGATAGCAATTTGCATACAAGAACGGTTTTAATTCAGACTCCAAAGACCTAATGCCTAAAGATTTGGCTCCCAATTTTTCTGCTGCTAAACTTGGCTCATTTATTCAGGTGGCAGACTCAGACTTGTGGGTCTAGAAGCCTGGTTCCAGGATCATGGAGCTGGCCTCTTGGAATTCAAACTGAAGACTAGCATAAAAGCAGCTTATGTGCTGCCACAGTTGAAAGCACATACAATCCCATGTTTAAAAGCTTTTTGCTTATTGCATTTCAGACCTTTCAACATGGAAAACTAATAAAGTCGCTGTTCCAACGGATCCATTTCAAAAAAAAGGAAATTTGAGCTGATCACAGTCAAAATTAATTTTATTGTAACTTGTAGAAAAAGAACAGCATACAGAAAAATAAAAATAAACAAAATATCAAGTACCAGGATGTGGGCCCAAAGTAATTTCAACAGTTCTACCTCAGCCAGAAAATGATGCACATTATGATGAAGGACTTAAAATCAGCATGGAAAGAATAATAAATCTGCTTACCTGGTCTGGAGGTATGTAGTCATTTTGTTTGACTATATCAATCCTGTCTAGAAAGCTGCAAGACAAACA
This sequence comes from Rhincodon typus, assembly GCF_021869965.1. Taxonomy (NCBI): domain Eukaryota; kingdom Metazoa; phylum Chordata; class Chondrichthyes; order Orectolobiformes; family Rhincodontidae; genus Rhincodon; species Rhincodon typus. The sequence continues at coordinate 51,932,243 of NC_063350.1, forward strand.
AATACACCATTAACATTCTTTTCATTCTAACGGAGGTAGGGAAGGAAATTAAGGCCTATAATTAAACAACACAGTTAACTCCAGCCAAGCAAACTGCAGTGCTTTGTTCCCCTCATACCTAGTATTTTGGAGGTATACTTGGATCCTGCCTTCTATTGTGGCAACTAATTACATCTTAATAACCTGTGGATTCTGGGAAGGAGGGTGAACGAGGGTATACCAGAAGACTGAAGGGTCACCAGATTTCTACTACTTACTGACAAATTACTTCCATTGTTCATGATGAAAGCCTTGTCCTGCAGAAATACAATCAATCATTTTCCTTTGGATAGCTTCTGCAGTTTTTCAAATACAAATTATACATACAGTAGAAAACACTAAGACAAACAGAACAGGGCATGTGTACAGATTTGAATGTAGCTGATATAAAAACATACTTTGACAAAGATGTGCATCTCACACTCACCAGGTCAATTCACAAGAATACCAAATAGAAAAGTTAAGGAAAACGCATCCATAAATGTGAGACTGTGGAGTGGTTGGCAAGTCTACTGAACGAAGGAGTCGTTGCACCGTGAACTGTCTTGATGAGTACAAGGTGAAAAGCTTTGACTAAATGTATCTTTTTCTTCAGCAATACTTATAATACTTGTACTAACAAACATCTATAAAGACACACCAATATGTTAAACAGTGGTATATACATTATATGTTCCATATATATCTGGATTTTGTTAAGGACACAGAACAGGAGTAGATTATTCAGCCCCTCAAGCCTGTTACACCATTCAATGAAACTGTGATCTGTTGCCCAACTCCATGTAACTGCCTTTGCACTATATCCCTTAATGTCTTTGCTTTAACAAAATATTTATCTCTCTCAGATTTAAATAATTAACAACTGATCTAGCACCCACTGCCATTTGTGGAAAGAGTTCCAAACATCTACCACTCTGTCTGTAGAAGTGCTTCTAACATCTCTCCTGAATGATCCGGCCCTAATTCTCAGACCATGCTCGTAGTTCTAGAATCCCCAACCAGTGGAAACAGTTTATCTTTATCTACCCCGTCTTTTCTGTTAATATCTTGAAGACTTTGATCAGATCACTCCATAATTTTCTAAATTCTACAGAAAACAATTTCTAATTTATATATTCTCTTCTCGTAACTTAACCCCCGTCCTTGTAAACCTACACTCTACTCCTACCAAGGCCAATATATCCTTCCTACGCTGTGGTGTCCAGATCTGCTCACAGCACTCCAACTGAGGTTTAACCAGGATTTTGTATAACTGCAGCATAACTTCTGCATCCTTGTACTCCAGTCTTCTAAATATCAAGGCCAGCATTCCATTAGCTTTCTTAAACAAAAAAGGACTGCGGATGCTGGAAATCAAAAACAAAGCCAAAACAGAAATTGCTTGAAAAACTGGAAAAGCTTGGTATTTATGCAAACGATTGGCTGGGGGGGGGGGGGGGGGGAAGCCGCAACGACAGGGGAAGGGAGAGAGTCAACAGGTGCAGATAGAGCCCAGAGAGAGAAAAATGACTGAATAGACAAAGTAGTGGTTAAAGGTCAGTCTTGGGGAATGGACAGCTGCTACTAGGAGCTACTAGTAGCTGGCAAATAGGTTGTGTGTGATAGCAGGCCTAGTGTAGGGTTCAGCGTCAGGACATAACCTCAAGACCTAAACTTGTTGAACTCAAGGACCACCAACCTTTATCTAGCTACCATCCATTCTGAAGGGTTTCCCAACCTGAAACGTTAAGCCGGATTTCTCTCCACAGACACTGTCCGACCTACTGAGATAACAAGGTGTGGAGCTAGATGAACACAGCAGGCCAGGCAGCAGAGGAGCAGGAAAGCTGACGTTTCGGGTCTGGACCCTTCTTCAGAAATCTACGGAGTTGTTTCCAGTAATTTCTGTTTTAGTTTTCTTTCCATTAGTTTTCTTAATTTTTTTTTCCCCTGCAGCTGTTTGTGACATTTTGAAGATCTAAACACCTGAGCCCACAGGATGTCTTTGGACATCCACTGTATTTAACTTCATCCCCTGATCTATCCTTTTTTATTTTAAAAGGGATAACCTCTCAATTGCTTACATTAAACTCCATCTGCCACAGTTTTGCCCATTCTCTTAGTCTATCAACATCCTTTTGCAATTTTATCCTATCATCTACACTGTCTACAATGCCGCCTTTGTGTCATCAGCAAATTTGAATGCCTTTCTAAACTATTATCAAAGTCTTTTAATAATGAATAGGAATGATTGAGACTTCTACACAGATCTGAGACACACCACTGGTCGCATCCTGACAATTTGAGTACATACCCACCTACCAAACAATTTCCCAGCCATGTTAGTAATTTGCCCTCCAGTTAGACAATCATAGACCCCTACCATGCAGATAGATGCCATTTGGCCCATCGAGTTTGCACCAAATAGCATTCCATCCAGATAACCAACCCTCCACCCCACAATGTTTTACTCGTTAACTTTATTCAGTCCCTGTTCACTATGCACTAATAATTCCCTTGAGAATGCTGGCAAGCTTTCCTCCTTCTCTACTGTAAATACAAACAAAGTAATTACTGAACATGTCTGACATTTCCCCCCCATAGGCATTGACAATATCCTCACTTTCAGTCTAGAGGGTCAATGTTGCTTCTGACTACCTGCTTTCCATTTATATAACCAAAATTACTTCGGATTGATTTTGATGTCCCTGTCAAGTTTTCCTTTTGGGAGCTCTTATAAGCTGCTTTGTAGCCCTTTGTTGGTCTTTGTGCCTTTCCTATACTTCCTGTCACGAGCTTCACAATTCTCAGCATCAGTTTTTACTCATGTAAATACAAGGTGTGGCACAGTTGATGAGCAGAATTCTGCAGAGCCAAATGCAGGCAAAAGGGTCCAGTTTAATTGTGAAAACTGGACAGCAAGGCCAAATTGGGCCAAAGGGCCTGTTTCCACATAATAGATGTCTATGACTGTATGCTTCTTTTTTTTTTTGCATTTTTATAAGCCCTTTTCATTTAGTTTTCTTCTGTTGCTTATCTTTTTAGTTGTCCCTGGCTGTTTTTTTTGTGAAGAGCAGCTTTTCCTTCTTGGGTATAAATTGAATTCTGTATTGTGTTTTTTAAAAAAATTAACCTTTTTTCAAATCAACCTGGTCAGAGATGTTATTACACAGCGCTGGAGCAGATGGAACTTGAACCCAGGCCTCTAGGAGGCAGGAACACAAGAAAACCCTCCTTGTTTTACCCATTAGTAAGTTTTCCCAATTTACTGTGGACAATCTCTTTGTCATCTCATTAAATTCAGCCATACCCAAGTCTAAAACTCTGGTAGTTGGCTCATGCTTTTTGCTTTCAAATGCTACACTGAAGTCAGTCAAGTTATGATCACTATTTGATAAATGTTCACGCATAATTAGGTTGCTAATTAAATCCAGCTCATTGCTCATTGCTCATTACTAAATCCAATATAGCTTGCACCCTTGTTGCATACAGGGCATTTTGCTGTAGGAAACTATTCTGGGCACACTTCAGAAATTCACCACCTTTCTGACAAGCACTTGTCTGCCCCTACTAATCCATGTTCAAGTTTAAACCCCCCGTTAATATTATGCTGGTACTTATACAATCTAGCCCTTCAGAGCTCCTACCAGAGGGACTGTACACATTACCTATAACAGTTTTAGATCCTTTACTGTCCCTTAGTCCCAGCCAGTCTCCACTGAATGCTATTCCTTCATTATAACCCCCCACATAATTGAAGTAATTTTCTCTCTAATCAGTGAGGCTACTCCACCTTCTCTGCTATCATGCTATATTTATTTTCCAACCCTGAACATCCTGCAAACGTGTCTCAGCAGGTTACTATAATATAATCTCCAATTTATAAGGAACAATTGAGCTGCAGGCTCAAATATAAAGAACAAAGAATAGTATAGCACAGGAACAGGCTCTTTGGCCCACCAAGACAGTGTTGACATATGATGCCTTTCTAAAGACCTTCTGCCTCTACACAGTCTGCTCCCCTCTAATCCCTGCCTATTCATATATCTGTCAAGGTGCATCTTAAACATTGCTGTTGTATCCATCTCCACCACCTCTTCTTGCAGCGCATTCCAGGTACTTCCCACCCTCTGCAAAATACTTGCTTCTCACATCTCCTTTAACTTTTCCCCTTTTTACCTTAAATCTACGTCCCCTAGTAGTGGATATTTCTACTCTGGGAAAAGGTCTCTGACTATCCATTCATAATTTCGTAAACTTCTATCAGGTCATCCTCTCATCCTCTGACATTCAAGTGAAAACAGACCAACTTTGTCTAATCTCTCCTCATAGCTAATACCCTCCAAACCAAGCAACATCCTGGTCAAGCATTTGTCTTACATGTCAAAAGCCTGCATATGCTTCTGGTAATGTGGCGACTAGAACTGTATACAATATTTCAAATGTGGCTCAACTAAAATTCTATACAGCTGCAACATGACTTACCAATTTTTATACTCAATGCTCCAACCAATGAAGGCAAGCATGCCGTATGCCTTCTTGACCACCTATCAACTTGCGTAGCCACTTTCAGGCACTGTGGAGCTGTAGGCCTAGATCCCTCTGTATGTTGATGTTACCAAGGGTTCTGCTATTTTCTGTATCAGATCTTCCAAAATACATCACCTTGCGTTTTTATCTGGATTAAACTCTATCTGCCGTTTCTCTCCCCAAATCTCCAGCCGTTCCATACCCTGCTGCATCCTCTGGCAAACCTCCTCACTATCTGCAACACCCTAATCTTTGTGTCATCTGTGACCTTATTAATCAGGCCGCCTTCAATCTCCTTCAAATCATTGATAAAATATGAAGTCCCAGCACTGGCCTCTGCAGACCACCAATGGTTACAGATCTCCAGGCAGAATAATACCCTTGCACTGCTCCTCTGTCTTCTATGAGAAGCCAGTTCTGTATTCATCTTACCAGCTTACCATGGATCCCATGCAACTTCATCTTTTGTATCAGCTTATGTTTCACGTATTCATATATAGAACTCTCATTTGGGCCATACACTGTAACCTGCCCCTTAGCACTTATGCTTTATTCACCTGTTAAGCATCCCCCCAATTGTTTAAAGCCCTTATGACCTCCCTACTGAGCCTTTTGGGACACTGGTCCCAAGTCAGTTCAGGTGGAGCCTGTCCGAATGGTTCAGTTCCTTCCCATTCCAATAGTGATGCCAGTGCCCTCCAAATGGAATCCTACTAGCAAATTACGTTACCCATGCCCTTAAATCACAGAATCCCCTATCACTACTATTCTATTTACTCTCCTTGCTTGAATGGCCTCCATACTATTGTGCAGTGGTCCATTTGGCCATCCTCCCTACAGTCCTTTTCCTCATCCACACAGGGAGCAATTGTCTCATACCTTGCAAAGAGCCAAAACAGGTCAAACATGTGCAGACGAGGCCAACTTTGACAAGGGAACCTCCGAAATGTCCACCTTCTTCCTCAACCGAGGATTCCCCTGCTCCATTGTTGACAGGGCCCTCAACCAGGTCCGACCCATCTCCCGCTCTCCCACCCTCACCTTTTCTTCCCTCCCGCAACAGCAATAGGGTTCCCCTTATCCTCACCTACCATCCCACCAGAATCCACACCCAGAAGATCAGACACCATTTCCGCCACCTCCAGACACATATTCCCCTCCCCTCCCTTGTCTGCCTTCCTCAGGGACTGTTCCCTCCGGGACACCCTGGTCCACACTTCCTTCACCCCCAACACCTTCCCACAGCCCTACGGCACCTTCCCCTGTGACCGGCGAAGGTGCAACACTTGCCCATTTACCTCCTCCCCCTCCAGTATCTAAGGGCCCAAACATACCTCCCAGATGAAGCAAACTTCACCAGCACTTCCCAGAATCTAATCTGCTGCATTCGCTGCTCACAACGTGGTCTCCTCTACATTGGGGAAAACAAAGTGTAGACTTGGCGAACGCTTCGTAGAACATCTACGTTCTGCTTACAAAAAAGACCCCAAGCTACCTGTCGCCTGCCACTTCAATGTGCCACCCTGCTCCCTGGCCAACATCTGTCTCTGGCTTGCTGCAGTGTTCCAGTGAAGCCCAATGCAAGCTGGAGGAACAACACCTCATTTTCCGCTTGGGGACCCTACAGTCTTCTGGAATCAATATCGAGTTCAATAATTTTAGGCCCTAAACTCTCCCATGTCCCAGCCCCCCACCCCACACACCAGGCCTTGTTACCACATAGCCTGCCATTACACACCGCCTGTTAGTCACTAACAGTCCCCATTAACAACTATTTACCCTCCCAGCCTTATCATTAGCAACTCCTTTCTCTGTCCAATTGTCTGTCTGTCTCTCTTTGGGCTCTATCCTATCGTTTACTCCCTACCCCACCCATCTCCCTATTTTCTGCATATAAACTGACATTTTCCCAGCCACCATCAGTTTCGGGGCAAGGGTCACCGGACCCGAACGTTAACTCTGTTTTCTCCTTCACAGACGCTGCCAGACCTACTGAGCTTTTCCAGCAGCTTTGTTTTTGTTCCCAATTTACAGCATCTGCAGTTCTTTCGGTTTTTATTTACATACAGGATGTGCGTTTTTGCACATGTACTTAACACTTGTGACTTTTCAGAAGTTAAGGTCTAGGACTCAGTAGCAGTCTGTTTCTATTGGGATGCCAGGAATAAGGTTGTTAGGTGCCACTGATATGAATCAAGTACTTTCGTCTTTGCTCAACTAATCCTTGATCTGTGAATTCTTTACACAAATTCATCCCCTACTCCATAAAATTTCCAATTGGAGTGGAGCTAACCCAGGGGATGAGTGGGAAACTACTCAAACTTCGATGCCTCTAGACCAGAACCAAGATCACCTCAACTTCTGTCATTGCGCTATAGTATACACAGCGTGCATGCATGTAGAGGCCAAGCCACAAACCAGTGACGATGCATTCACCGAGGTGTCTGAGAAAATGTGCCTCAGACTAAATATCCAGGAAACAAAGGTTCTCTACCAGCCTGCTCCTGCCATTCAACGCTGCCGGCCCTGACCGATGTGAGCTCTGGGACAACAGGGATCATTTCCCATATCTCGGGAACTTCATCTCAGAGCAAGCAGACATTAATGATGAAAACCAACATCAACTCGTGTTTGGATGCCTTAGAAACAGTATGATCCAAGTCCAAGACTTCAAACACAGCACCAAGCTCATGGTCTGCTGACCAGCCATTGACCCTGCCCTTCTGTATGCATCGGAAACATGGACCATGTACAGCAGACACTTCAAACCCCTGGACAGTTATTACTTGCGCTGCCGTTGCAAAATCATGCAAGTCTGCTGGTAGGACAGGCATACCAATGTGAACATCCAGTCTCAGACCAACAACCTCAGTATTGATTAACTAGTCACACACAACCAACTGTGAATCACTTACCTCAAACGCACAAACTGAAGCAGCTGCAAAAGCATCAACAACTGAGTGTTAGAGTGGAACACGTGGAAGCCATGTGCAGGCAGTGGAAAATGCATGTGCAGAGTCCAGAGCATACCGCCTACCCGCCGCCTCAAACACCACTGCTCCATCTATAGCTGAGACTGTAGCTCTAGCATTGACTATTCAGCCACTACAGAATATCACCTCGCAAAAAGGTGGAAGTGAATCATCTTCGACCCTGAAGGACTGCCAAAGTGACTAACCCTGTTGCAGTGAAAATAGTTCAGCCAAAACCTTCTATAATGTTAGATGAGCAGAGCTGCATTAACACTTTGCTAGTGTTGCTGGTTATGGTTTAAACCACCTTGACATGGGGATTGGAATGGGATCTAACACTACAAAAAATAAACAGGGTGCACAAAAAGATTTGGCGAAGCATAGAGTATTCCATAGTCACACTAAGAAATAATGTCCTAAGGTCCAGAGTACCAGCCTGAAAATACAAAGTTCAAAGGACAAATGAAAATTGAAATGAAAGACACAAGAAAATAATAGAGCAGCAGTGAACAAGTGGATATCCAACAACCTTCAAGAGGCATATAAACAGAAAAGGCATGTAAATGGACGAGAGGCGCTGATTAGGGGCTAAAAAGGGTTACTGTATTTGTTCGCATAAAGATCAAGCTTCGAAAGGCACATTTTTAGTCAAAAGAGACAGGGATTTTTTTAAAATGCAAGTAATATTACGGAGAAACTGAAATCCACCCTCTCTTGCTACTGCAAGAGTTGCCAGGTAGAAGACTTGTCACCAACCCTAGTCTAAAAGTAGCCGAAACAAAGCCAAAAAGTATTTTTAATATTGATTTTCTATTTATAGAAAATAGCCTCAAAAGGTAACATACATTAATTGGTTCTCAGTACAGAAGAGAACACTATTTAGTAGCAAAGCATGCTCTGGATATGAAATGCACAAAACTTAGCCTCATCTTCTGAACCAAATTAATCGTTCTGATGTTTCCCAACTGGTAGATGGATAACCATCATCACGATGAGCCATCATAAAGAGCTACATCAAATCATCTTTCATTGAACATTTGTTGAATGATTGTGATGTCATTCCAAGCCTCTACAATTCACAGTGTTGCTAATATCACTGCCTGCTTGCTGCCTCTCTTGGTGAATGTCTTCTCTCCTCTAACCATTGATCTTTGCTCATGCTCTTCTCTATGGGCTGTGCAAAGAACCATCCAATTGGTGTACAGTTTGTTAGATAGCTGAGAATCACTGTAATATTGATGTTGTGATCTAACCTCAGCAGCAACATAATCAAAATTTGTGATCTGAACATGGGCCAGATTGGAAAATTTCTTGCATGCCATTCTCTTGCTGGGAAGTTTCAAACTTGTCTCAGCAATTCTTTCAAGCCACCTTCGCCCATCCAGCCTTTATATAATAAAGATGGATGACAGCTCCATTTAGGAAATGCTTACGGAGTGAAAGTGTTTTTCTGTTGAATATCATTGCTGGCTTTAGCTTTATACTGTCAAACATGCACGACAGCACAGCCAAGAGTCTAGTCTTTTCATGGCAAATTGTCTTTACTAACACTGTCTTCTTTCCAATCTTGCTCACCAACTGGCTGGAACGTCAACTTTCATGGGAATCTCATTCATGTCTCAAATCCAGGGTCAGTCTATATTCATTCTCTCGAGAATGTTTGATTATAACCCACTGAAGTGTGCTAAATCTGTAGTCAGTTTCTGGGAGATGCTGTTAAACACTGGTCTTTTGTCACAATACGAAATTGTTTTTCTATTAAACCTGGGTGCATCATCCAGGGGTGGCTTTGAAATTTACAACACCTAGTTTTCTTATTTCAGAACAAAAATTTGGATGGATCCTCAAAACAGAGTCTATTCTGGTGATTATCACTGACATATATTCCAACTTGGTTTTCCAACTGTTGCTACATGTTAGGTTCACCTCTGTTTGCACAATTAATCTGAGGCATCAGCCGAAGCCATGTAGAAAGCTTCTTCAAATCTCATATACTTCAAAGATCTTGAATTCTCCAATTGCTGCATAATTATTTGTCTGTTTCAAAATCTCAGACTTCAGCTTGAACTGGGCTGTGGGGGCCTGTGTGGCAGTGCTAGTGTTCTTACCTCTGGGTCAGAAGGCCTAGGTTCAAGTCCCACCTAGTCCAGAGATGTGTCACAAAAGGCCTGAACAGGTTTTTAAAAAACATCTATACTGCATGGCATGTCACAAAATCATGTGTTAACAGCTGATCTGAGCTGCGTATATGCAATCCATTCTTGAAGCCATATTTTCATAGGGCAGGAATACAGCGTGCACCAGTGAGGGGGCAGCCTTGACATCATGTGTTGACATGCACAGATACATGGAGCTACACAAATAGCTTCAATGATGTACTATTCCATGAGTTTCTTAATGACTAGCTTTGCATGATGGCAAGTTTGACTTCAGCAGCGAGCAAGAGGCAAGTACAAACAGCAGAGATTTTTGGCCAAAATTTGACTTTTACAGAAGATTAACCATTACTCGAGTATGTACATGGAAGCAAAGGGCATAGTCCAGCTTTTAAATGAATACTTTGCATGCATATTTACCTAGGAAGTCACTTCGAAATGTGCAAAGACAGAAATCTTTTGAGATTATGGAGTTAGGTTTTAGAATGGTTGGCTGTAATTCAAGTTTGTTAAGTCATCAGGACTTGATGAGTTAAAATAGAAAAATGATTTTCAGACTTACCCACTAACTTGGGGAAAGTACTGTGCCAATGAAATTAGACTGGTTAAACTCGAATAGAAAATGAGTCAGTGCAGCTACACAGGTCATATAGCTAAGTTTGAGGTGTTGTTCAGGCACTTCAGGGCTAAATTCTGCGTGGGATATGGATGAGTTTTGTATAGCTACAGTCAGCATGACTATGTTTAGGTCTCTGCACCCATGCTGTGTGTAAATATAGGACATGTATGATAGCAAGTATTTGTACTTCAGTTTAAATCAGCCATTATGCTAACAAAAACCTGCAGGTATACCTTACAATGCAAATCTCCCTTTCTTAAAAGAAACTAGTGGCATATGTACTTCTCATGAGTATCATTCAACAACATTAAACATATGGAGTCTCAAATTTGAAATATTAGGAGAAATGAACCAATGCTTGTCCAAGTAGAACGTTTTCAGGGTCATTTCAAACGACGAGAGGTACAGGGCTCTAAGGAGAGAATTCAGAGCTTAGGGCCAAGTCGGTGAAGGCACAAATGCCAATGTTGAAGCAATGGAAATACAGACGACTAGAAGTGAATTCATTGAGAGAGAGGCAGGCAAAAATGAAAGAAACAGAACTTCACAGGAGAAACGCAGATCGCATTTGACTTAAGTTCAGCTGGTGATTATGTTGTATATGATTCTCCTCCCACTTCAACAAATGTTTATATATTCCTTTCTCCCTCAAATGTTTACCTCAATTTCTCTTCAATGCTTCTATACCATTTTCCTCAACCACATCATGCGGTAATGGGTCTCACTTTTCAAACAGTTCACATACCTTTAAAACAAAACAAACGTACACAGCACATAATTGGGATATTTTAATGACATGAGTGCGCATGGGCTGCGATGGGATCTTGCACTATGTTCAAGTACAGATCTTAAAAATAGCTGCAAAATCCTAATCTATCCAGCAGAGGGCAGGAGGTGATATTTATAAAAAGTCCAAATTCAGCTACTTTCTCATCCTTCAGAGATGAAATTGGACCATGGTACAAATATTAAAAATGCATGCTCAGTGCCATACATAATCCCATGAAAGAATGGCAACTAATGCTGTCAAACATCTAATTTAGTTAAATTATCTTTCAATCTGATTAGTACAGTCTAATGAAAGATAGCATTTTCCGAAGAGTTATAACTGAATTGGTTTCAATGCTGAACTCTTATTGCAGTTGTCACTGTAATGTGAAATAAGGCACCCAATAGACTGCTCATTTTCCTCCCTACCAGAGTTGCTAATCAAAATAGTTAAGCAACCCTCAACTAGCTACATGTTAAAGAAATGCAGAAATCTGAAAAACACGATTCACTTTGGAGTAACATTTTGTCAAGTTCTAGTAATAGGTTTCTGAAATGTTGCATGTTAAAGAAAACGGCTATGATGTCATATGGCCACTTCAAAAAATACTTCCAAAAGTAAAACAAATATCCACCCAGCAATGCACTATTTGTCATTAAATAAACACCTTGCTTCTTGAAATTTGTCACTCCTGTTCTGCAGTTAGGGCAAACTGCCCAAAGAGAAAATGTGCAATTTACGCACTACCCTAAAAGAAAATGACATTTTCTACTGTCACACAAGTCACCGTATGACTGGGGCAAGAACCTGTGTTCTGTGATTTTGCGATGCATCACACGCATTACTTAAGTATACTGCCATTGAAGGTACTACCTGTACACTGAATGATCAACGACAAGGTTGCATCATCTACTGATTGCATTTCAAGTATGAAAGCAAGGAACAAGAGCATCAGAGGCCCACATTTATCCGTTCCCTTGAAATCTGCATGGCTGATTAAACTTCCTTGTAGACATTGATCTAGAGCTACAAAGGCATACGCATTTAACGTAAGGTACTCGGTTTCTGCTTCAGATTGTACAAAGAAAGACACAAAAGAATCTTTCAATGACGTAGAAGGAATGAATTTTCAAAACAGCAGCAAATAGAGTTTTCATTGGCACTCACACACCTGCTTTGGATGTTGTATGAGGTGCATCATCTATACACCATTTATCTATTAGCAATTAGAACGTACACACTTTCATGGAATGGGGCGAAGCAATGAATGTAAAGAATCAAAAATTAAAAAGTCAACACTGGATACAAAAAGACATGCATGTAAGCACAACATAAAACTCTGAATTTATGGTACATCATGTGTACTAATTAATCAGTCACGGGGTAGAATTCATTTCATACAAACTTTTTTTTAAAACTTGAGTTGCTATGGTTGTATATTTTGTACAGTTCACATGTAAAAGCTGTTTTATCACGACTCCAGAATTTTATTATAAAAGATATAACAGCATATGGTAAAATAGCATTCTGAAAAGTATGACAAAACACGGTGGCCAGCTGACCAATAGCAGCTTATAAAACACGGTCCTACAAATAATCCACAGACAATGCGAGTAACAATTTTGGACATGGCACTGAAAACTTTTGAAAGTTATCAGAAGTTTCAATTAAAAGGGTGTTTCAAACTTGTTGGTAGATGGAGTAGAGTGAGCTAAACACAATCTTATTTCTAGGAATGCAAGCAAGCAGTGGGCAAGGTATAATAGTTACGGTATTGGCCTAGCAACTCAATTGTAATTTTTTTGCATCAGAAATGATGGGGTTTTCACAGAAATTCACATGGCTCACAAACGACTCTTCAAAACAGTAACCTGCCACTTCCAAGGAAGTTACTGCGCATGAGCAACTCACTTGGTTATAAAGGGAAAAATATTCTCAACATCATGATGAAACAGCACAATTCCAGAAGGTGGCTCACCACAACTCCTTTTGAAAGCAATAAAGGATACCTTGCCAGCATCATCCATACTGTAAAAACAAACTTACACAATCAAACTCCAAGTGAAGTGATGAAAACTGCTTTTGCCAGAATCGTCATGGCACAAAACTATGCTATTTTTGGCAGTGACCAACAAAATTCAGACCACAGATTATATGATATTATAATAGTTTTCCTGGCATCTAGTCTGGGAGTGCTTGATGCTGAATGCCCATTTCCAAAAAAAGACAACATTATTAAACGTTAAAAGGTTTTCTCACATTTAATCAAATATATTATTCAAAAAGGCTACTGATTCTCATGCAATTGTTGTTCCTGTGGGGGCCTTTAATGAGAATGTGTGCAAATTATTTTTCTTCCATTATAAAATTAAGTGAGGAAAAACTAAAACGACACGATGCAAGTCTCATGCATTGAACTGGAGGCAAGGAAACAACATCAGAATATTGAGATAGTAAGAACTGCCAATGCTAGAGTCAGAGATAACAGAGTGTGGAGCTGGAGGAACACAGCAGGCCAGGCAGCATTAGAGGAGCAGGAAAGCTGACATTTCGGGTCAGGATCCTTGATTTTGTTTTGATAAATTTAACATGATTTCCTGTCCAACACCCTTCTGCAGTCAAGAGAACAACCAGAGCAAACATTTCTAAAGCCAATATAGTTGTGGTAACTGGCTTACAAAATAGTTACATGAGAAGGATATAGTTTCCGGGTTAGGTATTATCCCTGCAGCGAAACACTTAATATCTGCTTGTTACCTTCCCAGCGCAATTGTTGAAGAACTGAATGACTTATTACTTAGCTCCCTATCTATTCATCTCCTTAATATCATTAAATTGTAAGAGATTACAGGTATAGAATGATAAAATACTTTTTTTTACTACAAGCAGCCACAAAAGAAAGATCCAGCAGCCCAAATATCAATAACTTGCTTGTTCATTGCTTCCCAGAACTCAATTGCCTGCTCCCAGATCTCTACTACAACACACACAAGTCAGCATATGTACCTCCAAGGAAGGTTAGCCTCAAAAGTGCTGAGAGTTGTTTCAGCCATTTCCCTAAACAGATCAGAAGCCCAGTGTAGCAGGCAATCTCTCTACAGTGTTGATCATTAAGCAGGAACATTCAATGTTCTATTTATTTGCCTATGCTTTGCCACGAAGTCTGACTCAACCATATAATCATCTTTCAGAATCAGGACTATGAACTTGGCTACCAAACGTCACCATGTTTGCATTAAATGCTTATATAATAAACAAGCTCGCACTGGTCTTTTTGAACAGATGATACAATTTGCTCTTGAGAATTGAAGGGCAAGAGTTTCACCTGTTAGAAATTAAGAGTTAATTTTGTTGCCCATCTTAAACTAATTCACATTAATTGCAAAAAGATCCTTCCAAGTTCTCAACGTTCTTAGCACATTCCAAATACATCCTGAAAACCTCGGAGATCACAGTCACAGAGATTATAGCAGATCTATGCAAAAGTTAATGCCTCATAAACATGCTGTACAGTAATGCATTAAAATGGTATGTAGATTGTCCATTAGGTCAGCTAAGTTTAAAATTTCAATAACATATCAACCACTTCACTTCGTCCTGAGAAGGAAATGACTATGTAATAAATAAAATGTAATAAAAATGCCTTTAAAATAATAATTTCTTGCTTTGAACACAAAAATGGTCATTTTTTGTTTTAAAAATCTAGAGTCCAGCCTTTGTTCAGTTACATTGACTAAGAATTTTCAGCCAGCAGCAAAGCATGGCTGCATACCTAAGCTGCCCACAAAGAACTAGAACTCTGACGTGGTTTCCCCTTGCCCAAGGTCAGTTAAAATCTGGAGTCAAGTCAAGGGGATGTCTTGGCATTCAACAGCAGTAATGTGAGCAAAGAAGAAACCACACACGTTGAAGAAAACAGATAGCAAACCAACAAGGTAAAAAGCAATTAAGAACCTTCACTTTAAATGCAAGTGCTTGGATAATGGAATAAGTGACAATGATTTGATTAAGGTAAAAATTGAAGTAACACTTTTAAAAAAGTCTGTACTTAGACAAATTTTAGATATTCACAAACAAGATTAGTGTCTCGGGGCCAGCTTAGCAACATTTAGCAATGTTTGACAATAATTATGAAATTAGTACATCATTAAAAATCTAGCTTCACCTCAGTCAACAATCTGCAACTTTTACAATGCGACTAACAATGCAGAAGGTACCTTGATCAGATAGGCCAATGGGCAGATGGGAGTTTAATTTAGATAAATGTGAGGTGTTGCATTTTGGTAAGGCAAACCACGCATGACTTACACAGTTAATGGTAAGGCCCTGGGGAGCGATGCTGAACAAAGACACCTAGGGGTATAGGTGCATATTTCCATCAAAGTTGTCGCAGGTACACAGGATAGTGAAGGCGGCATTGGCACGCTTACATTCATTGGTCAGAACACTGAGTATAGGAGTTGGGATGTCATGTTGCGGCTGTACAGGATGTTGGTGAGGCCATTTTTAAGAATACTGTGTACAATTCTAGTCACCCTTCAAAAGGAGGATGTTGTTAAACTTGAGATGGTGCAGAAAAGATTTACAAGGATGTTGTCGGAATTGGAGTTTAAGTTACAGGGATAGGCTGGGGCCTTTTTTGCCCTGGAGCGTCGGAGGCTGAGGGTGACCTTCTAGAGGTTTATAAAATCATGATGGGCAAGGATAGGGTGAATACCAAGGTCTTTTTCCCCCAAGGTGGGTGAGTCCAAAGCTAGAGAGGGCACAGGTTTAAGGTGACGGAAAGATTTAAAAAGGGACCTAAGAAGCAAAATCCAAGCCATTGTTAACTTGTAGTTGCGTGAGCAATGAGGGAATGAAATATATACAAGTAAAATACTGCAGATGCTGAATCTCTGAAATAAAAACAGAAAGACTACAAATTCTGAGCAGGCAGCATCTGTGAGGAAAAAAACTTCCAGATCAATGACTTACAGCAGCACTAAAGTAGATTTCCTTAACTTACACCGGGCAAACAAAGATCAAAATAAGCAGTGTATATAGTATCACAGTGTGATATTGATGGCCTGCTTTACATATACAAGTGGCAGTGGGTTCCTGCCGATAGTGGTAGTGCCCCTACTTGTGAATCAGGAGCCTTTGGCTCAGGTCCCACCTGCTCTAGGGGTGCGTAATAACATCTCTGAAGTTATATTACAAAATATCCACAGTTACTACCAATAATTTCAATATTTCGGTTAAAACATCTTGTGGTGCAGTGGTAATGGCTCTACCTCTGGAACCAGGAGGCCAAAATTCAAGTCCCACCTGCTCCAGAGACGTGTAATAACATCTCTAAACAGGTTAATCAGAAAATATCTAAGTGGCGGCGGGTTCTTGAATGACGAGAGAGGTTATAAGTTTAGTTGAAAAGAAAAAGGAAGCATATAGAAAATTTAGGCAACAGAAATCTAACAAGGCCATTGAACCATATAAAGGAAGCAGAAGAAATTAAAGAAATTGGGAGGGCTAGAAAGGGCAATGAAATGTCCTTGACAAGTAGGGTTACAGAGAATCTCCCATTTTACATGCATTTTAAGAGCGAGGGAGTAACTTGGGAAAGGGTAGGTCCACTCAAGGACAAAGGAGATTGCTGTGTGGAGCCTCTGTTATTTGCAACATACAATAAATTATTTGAATGAAAATGTTAGATGCTTAATGAGTACTGTGCAATGGTATTCACTGAGGTGGTGGATGATTCACGATGGATGATGGTAAGTTTAGAGAAGGGTTTCTTGATATCAATGTGCCCCAGAGTATTAAGGAGATGATGGTGTTAGGTGTTTTGTAAAAAAAAAGTAGATAAGTCCCCGGGGCTGATGGAAACTATCCCAGGTGAGGTCTCAGAAGACTGGACAATAGCAAATATTGTTCCTTTGTTCAAGAAGGGCTACAGGGATAATCCAGGAAATTATAGGCCCATGAGTCTTACATCAGTGGTAGGGAAATTACTGGAGAGGATTCTTGAAGAAAAGATTTATTTGCATTTGGAGAACAATGTACTTACTGGAGACAGTCAGCATGGCTTTATGCAAGGGAGGTCTCATCTCAAAAACTTGATTGTCACTTCCTCAAAAAAACTCAAAGATGATTTGATGAGGGTAAGGCAGGAGATGTTGTCTACATGGACTTTCCTAAAGCATTAGACAATGTCCCTCATGGTAGGCTGATCCAGAAGATCAGAACGCATGGATTCCATGGTGATTTGACAAAATTGGCTTGGCCAAAGGAGACAGAGGCTTTTCTGACTGGAGGTCTGTGACCAATGGAGTTCCACAAGGATCAGTGCTAGGACCTCTGTTATTTGTAACATACAATAAATTATTTGAATGAAAATGTCAGTGGTCTGATTAGTTTGCACATATATAAAATTATGAGAGGAATTGGTAGGGGGGATAGTTGGAGTCTCCTTCCCAGTGTGGAAATGTCAACTACTAGGAGGCATAGCTTTAAGGTGAGGGGGGCAGAAGTTTGAAGATGATGATCTGCAAAGAAAGCTTTTCAAAAAAAAAAAACCTGAGGGTGGTAGGTGCCTAAAACACACTGCCAGGACAGGTGGTAGAAGTAGCAAAGTTAAGACTCATTTAGACAGACACATGAACAAGCAGAGTATAAAGGGATACAAACCACATGCAGACAAATGGGATTAATTTTAGAATATCACACAGTTGGCACAGACATGGTGGGCCAAAGGGCTGTTCCTACACTCTACTGTTCTATGTTCTACTGAGCGAAGTGATCAGGGTTCAAGTCCCACCTACTCCAAACGTGTCTCATGACATTTCTGAACAGGTTAATTTAAAAATGCCTATAAACACAGCTGGGTTGTCAGCTGAGTATTAGATCCTTAATCTCAAGGTCATTGCAGCCCCACATTATTTAGGAGGGCACTTGCGGTACAGTAGTAGTATACCTACAGCTGGGCTGGAAAGGCCGGGTTCAAGTCCCATCTGCTTCAGAGTTGTGTAATAACACATCTAAACAGGTTGATCAGAAATATAGAAAAACTTTGTTTTAACTGGCCCTTTATCAACCAACATTTTTGATAAAGCAGCAAAAATTATATACCTCAAATACCACTATCTACCGCAATGGCCAAGTATTGAAGTTGTAAATAAAGTACAACAGTTATGTGTATATACACCCTGCATTACATTTCCATTACTTACGGTGTGTTTTCACATTTATTTTAGGTGGTGTTTTGATGTTCTTACATAGATTTTTTTTGTGTGACGTTGATGTCTCGATGCTTTGCTTGGTTAAGGTTTACTGTGGTTATACTACCTCTTTAATGTCCGGAACGTTTGATCAACTGGCACACTCCTGGTCTCATAGGTGCTGGTTAATAAAAAGTCTGCTGTATTTATAAACAAGTGATGTGCCACTGGAACACTGCCTATACTGGTCACGGAAACAGGCCAGCCTGTACACAATCTTATGCGGCTTATTCTTCATATAATGCCAGGCACCTAGTGACACGCCCCTCTAAGAAAGAGGTCTTAATGAAAATAACTTGCGGTCGATTAGTCCTTTTCCCTTATCTGAAATAATATCAGATGGTATCAGACCAGATCGTGTCAAAATCCCAACTTATTTCGCAGAAATAATTATGCTAAATATATTACATCAAAAAGCTAATCTCAAACTCCTATTACCCCTCTTTCCTAATAAATACTTGCAAAGTAAATTTCAAAAATTTTACGTTTGTTTCCAAATTTACAAAACCAGACAGAAACCCCAGTCAAAAACTGCTGCAAGTACAATCCTAGAAAACAGTTGGAACGGCGAAGATTATGGAAGCAAGCAATCATAACTATGACTTTTGTTGAATGATAAACTTGATTGTAACATATCCCATTAATCAGTCCACAAATTCCTGTCTCTGGACGTAATGGGTTTGCAGCAGAACAATAGATGCCGGACACAATTTATCTCCTGCTCAATTTTGGAATACCACCATAGAAAACACAAATGAAGTTTGCAATTCTCAATCCTCCAACCAAGCACAGTTAGCATAATGCTAACTCAGCAGCCTCTCAGCATGGACTTCCAACCTCAAGATGATTCCAGAGCAATCTCCCGGCCTCGAAAGCTTGGAGGTGAAGCCCAGCCCAGTCTAGAGTTAAGGCCCAGTGTGAATAACAGGCTAGGTGCCAGCGTGGACTGGGTTGGAAGAACTGTTATTCTGAACTTTTTATTTCTTTACTCATCCAATTTATTCCTACAATCTTTTATTTCTTTATTTTTCTATTTTCTCCTCTTGAAGAATTTGTATTAACGATCTGTACCTTGGTACCTTTGTACTTAAGATGGCGCCATAATGTGGGAACTTGTAAACTTTTCACTGTACTCATTTGAGTACATGTGACAATAAAGCTAATTCTAATGGCCATGGATAGCTTTAAAACTCATTGCATCTCATTGTAACTCAATATAATCCTTTCCATTGAAGATATATATCAGACATCTATGGAATATGCATCAGTTGGAACTCAACATGTAAAATTCATCCAATTTTGGTAAATGCCAAGTTGTCTGGAACTAATTCTTGGAATCTCTCACTAATCATGGATCTCAGAGTGACCCAAACCATCACCAAAATTAGAATGGAGCCACAAACTAATAACTAAATGAAGTGCAATACCACAATTTGACAAAACCCATTACCGTGTGTGCAGAATCTTGAATTCACCCAGCAAAATGCCAAGAACATCTTATTGTGACCCTTAAACTGTTTCCTTATGTCTACAGTGCACCAACAAACCAAAGTGCAAGTGCATTCTTCTGGCAGTACAGTGACTTTTCAAATATGTTTAAACAAAAAAAAAAAGGAGAATGTACCTTTTAAATTGGACAAGAACCTCAGCAAACAAACACCGATCATCGGTACCAGAAAATATTCAAGAGGATATGGCGGTATAGTGCCACTGTAAGAGGACAAGTATTCCAGAGACTCAGGCAAATGCTCTACCAACATGGGTTCAAATCCCCACCATGGCAGCTGGAGAAGTTTGAATTCAGTTCATAAAGCTAGTTTTGGTGACTGGATCATGTCAACTGTCAATGATTGCCATAAAAATGTGTCACTTCAGGGAAGGATATCTACCATTCTTATCCAGTCTAGTTTGTATGCTTTGCCAGGCCCACTGCAATGTGGTTGACATAACTGGCGTCTGAAAAGGCCATGCATGCAACTAGGGAGAGTCAAAGAATTCTGGTCTAGCCGATGATACTCACAACCCATGAAAGAATAAAGAAATGAGGTGCTGACAAATGAAAGCAGTACAAATTTAACATGTTAATTGTTTGATGTCACAAATTAATTTTCATTTTAAAATTCACATATGAATTGATTATCTGCTCCACCATATTTCAGCCACTTGGCCACAGGAGACCTTCACTACTTTGTTTTCAGTCTATTTACACAAAAGTACTAAAACAAAGACTCAATATATTTGGACACATCTGGCATTACCAAGTTTACAGTACTATACATAACAAATGCATAAAATTAAGGGATTCAACGTCTGTACATTGCACATGATTTTAAACTTGGTTGAACTGTTGATTCAGCCTTGGAGGGAAATAAACTGGCACTACAACATTTTACAGTTAACTACAGAAAGAGATTGAAAATGAGTACAATGTAAGATTTGGAAAGGATGTAACTTTGTGATTTAAAACAAAATGGTACAGAGTCTATCAAAATCCAGTAACTACATTTCTAATTTTACACATCATGCATTACACAATGCATTTTTAAGGCCATGATCATTCCCAAACAACAGCTTTTATACTACACACAAATAAATCCAATTTTTGTCCTAAAACATTTCTTTTCCTTCTCTTTAATACAAATTGCACACTAACTTTTCAGATCAGTTAAACATTACAACACATGCCAAAAATAGCTAGCAGCCACCCTGGCCTCTGGCTGCATTGCCATGGAGATGAAACCACAGGATCTATAAATAGGCCATCAGCACCAAATCTTGTGAGATACTGCTGGAATAGTGCCAATCCAGCCCAAGTAAAACACGCAGAAAACAGGCCACGTCTGAAAAAGCATTTCAGAACATATTGTGGTGAACTGTTTGCTACAACCCACTGTATTCAACTTAATAGTGGTAACAGTTCTCAGGATATTTCACTGCCAGTTACAGAGTTAAGGTTCTGAATACATTCTCTAAAAACACAGAATGGTGAGAACAATCTGGATCTTATGCCTTCCTTCCAACTGCACAACATGTTGAAACTTTGCATTCTTACTGGTTTTTGGAGTCAAGTCAGCTGCAATGCAACAATTTTACTTACAAAGAAAGGACAAAGGTTTTTTGTTTTTATTTGCAGTACATGAAAGCTCCTTTCTCCCTTAATACCACTGCCACCCAAAAACATTTAATACTTGCAACGACGATTCTTGAAGATTTAATACTCTATTCATACAGCTCAAAAATTCTACTTTTTCTAACCATAGGAGTTCAGGGCACTCAACTAGAAATTTTGAGGCCAGTCTATTGTATTTTGCATCAGCTGCACCATAACTTGTGCAAATCAGCTACTTACATTCGTAATATTGCAGTGTTAATTTTCTTGATAATTTGGGAAGGTAGTGATGCAAGACAGTTTGAGTCAGTTCTGAGGAAGAGTCACTTGACCTGAAACATTAATTCTGATTTCTCTCCACAGATGCTGCTAGACCTGCTGAGCTTTTCCAACAATTTGTTTTTGTTACTGTAAGTGTTTGTTTGTAACCTATGCAATTAGCTGTCAAAATTCCTGTCAACCCTTTCACCAAACTAGATTCAGAATTAGTAAGGAAGTTAACTATGTGATATGGTTTGTTAAAGGAAGTACCCTTATAACTTAGCTGAAAGAACAATTCTCTGAAATTAACTGTTTTCATTTAAATCTATGTAAATGGATTTCCAAGTAAAACAAAGCAAAGTGGTCTATTCTAATTTCCTGCATCTACAAATTGTAGGTTTTAAGTTCTTCACAATTCTCAGACAAAATCGATTAAACTTTGTGACCAATAAATCTTATTTGATAAATCCATTTAATAAGTTCCTTGAATGCGCAACTTGCAGGATGCAGAAAGAGATGCTTGTGGGTGTAGTGTATTTAGATTCTTGAGCGAGTGTCCGACAAAAGGCTGTTGTGCAAGATTAGAGCTCTTCAGAGTTGGTCTACAATTGGTGTTTGGGTCTCAGCTCTACTAATGACTTAGATAGTCAGTGTAATGCATTCAAGTTTGCTCATGAAACAAAATAGGTGGGAACAAGTACTATGAGGACAATGCAAAGCCTTGGCAAGTGTATAATATGTAAAGTGTGAAATAATTTGCTTGGCAAACATTTTGCAGGGAAACGTTTTTAAGAATGGGCAATTAATGAGAATTCATTAAGGGATTTGGGCATCTTTAGACATTAATCAAAGGTTTCACAGAAGAGGTTATTTGGCCTGGATGGGGAGTCTTAATAAAGGGCCACAAACTCACAATTAGGGGTCAGCCATATAGGGCTGTGATGAGGGAGCGTTTCTTCATTCATGTGCATGCGAATCAATGGAATTCTCGACCCAAGAGAACACTGAGTAGGCTTGAGGTCTTGTATAGCTTTCTCGGCTTTTGTTATGTATTTTTTGCACTCACTAATTTTACTACAGTACTCAGTTCTATCTTAACAGACGGCAATCAGAGGGATGCTGACGGCAGCCACAGCAAAACAGTGGCAATGGAATTACTTTGAAATGACAATTAGAAAGAAATTGATACATGCCATTGATGATGGCAAAGAGTAGGAGGAAGTTGAGAGACAAAGCCATTACTCAATAAGCTGTGGAACAGGGACAATTTCATCCTTAGCAACAGAATACAAATAGCACAAACTGAAAATAGTTCCATATTAGATGGGGAAATCATAGAAACAAAGAGGTGCAGAAGTAGGCTATTCGACCGTTCAAGCCTGCACCACCATTCAATATGATCATGGCTGATCATACAATCTCATTATCACATTCCCACTTTCTCTCCATATCCCTTGATCCCTTTAGCCTCAGGGGCCACATTCAGCTCCCTCTTGAATACAATATATATAGTATATAGTGAATTGGCCCCAACAGCTTTCTGTGGTAGAGAATTCCATAGGTTCACAACTCTGAGCAAAGAAATTCTTCCTCATCTTACTCCTGAATGGCTTACCCCTTATTCTTAGGCCGTGACCCCTAGTTTGGACTTCAACATCGGGAACATTCTTCCCGCATCTAGTGTATCCAGGGATTTTATGTGTTTTTATGAGATCCCCCCTCATTCTTCTGAATTCCAGCGAGTACAGCAGCTGCCAATCCAGTCTTTCCTCATATGTTAGTCCTGCCACCCCAGGAATCAGTCTGGTGAACCGTTGCTGGGCTTCCTCAACAGTAAGAATGTACTTCCTCAGACTAGGAGACCAAAACAGCACACAATACAAAAGATGTGGCCTCACCAAGGCCCTGTACAACTGCAAGACATCCTTACTCCGAAACTCAAATCTTCTTGCTATGAAGGCCAGCATGCCATTAGCTTTTCTCACTGTCTGCTGCACCTGCAGGCCAACCTTCAGTGTCTGTTCCACCATGACACCCAAGTCTCATTACACTTCACCATTTCTACCAAAGTGCCTACCACTTGAAAAAGGACCAGTTTATTCCAACTCTGCTTCCTCTCTGCCAACCAGTTCTCTATCCACATCAATACATTACCTCTGATACCATGAGCTTTAAATTTTCGTTACTAATCTTGTGCAGAACCTTGTTAAAAGCCTTTTGAAAGTCCAGATACACAACACCTACTGATTCAACCCTGTCTGCTCCACTGGTCAGATCCTCAAAAAATTCTAGCTGATTTGCCAAGCATGATTTCACTTTAGTGAATCCGTGCTGACTAGGTCCAATTCTGTCACCACTTTCCAAATGCTGTTATTACATCCTTAATAATTGACTCCAGCATTTTCTCCACCACTGATGTCAGGCTAATTGGCATATAATTCCCCATTTTCTCTCCCTCCATTTTTTAAAAAAGAGTGGGATTACATGAGCTACCCTCCTGTCCATTGGAACTCTTCCAGAATCTATAGAATGTGGGAAAAAGATCACCAACGCACCTGCTATTTCTAGGGCCACTTCCTTATGCACCCTGGGGTCTTATCAAGTTTTAATTCTGCCAATTTCCTCAATACCATTTCCTGGTTAACAAGGATTTCCTTCAGTTCCTCTGCCATGATTGACCCTCAGCCTTCTGGAAATG
Source organism: Rhincodon typus (assembly GCF_021869965.1). NCBI lineage: Eukaryota > Metazoa > Chordata > Chondrichthyes > Orectolobiformes > Rhincodontidae > Rhincodon > Rhincodon typus. The sequence goes on from NC_063350.1 coordinate 51,956,631, forward strand.
CTACAGGTCCATTTGTGTTCTCCTTAGTGAAGATAGATCCAAAGTATTTGCTCATCTGGTCTGCCAGCTCTTTGTTGTCCATTATGAATTCACTTGATTCTAACTGCAAGGGATCAACACGTCTCTTCACCAGTCTTTTCCTCTTCACATAGCTACAGAGGCATTTGCAGTCAGTTTTTATGTTTTCTGCAAGCTTACTTTCATATTCTATTTTCTCTTTCTGAATCAAACCATTCATCCTCCTCTGTTGAATATTAAATTTCTCCCAGTCCTCAGGTTGGCCATTTTTTCAGGCCAATTTACATGCTTCCTCTTTGGCTTTAACCCTATCCCGATTTCCCTTGTTAGCTACGGTTGAGCCACCTTCCCTGTTTTACTTTAACACCCAAATGGGGATCTGCAATTGTTGAAGTTCATCCATGTGTTCTTTAAATGTCTGCCTTTGCCTATCCACCATCAACCCCTTAAGTATCCTTGGCCAGCTTATCCTAGCCAATGCATGCCTCATAGCAGCGAAGTTAGTTTTCTTGAAGTTCAGGACCCTAGTTTCAGATTTAATTTTGTCACTCTCCAATTTAGTGAAGATTTCTACCATATTGTGGTCACTCTTCCCCAGAGGATCTTGTACCACAATGCTGCTAATTAATCCTCTCATATTACATAATACCCAGTCTAGGATGGCTTGCTCTCTTCGTTGGTTCCTTGACATACTGGACCAGGAAACCATCCCTCATACATTCCAGGAAATCCTCCTCCATTGCATTGCTACCAGTTTGATTAATCCAATCAATATGTCGATTGAAATCACCTGTAATTACTGCTGTATCCTTACTAATTTTCAGTTTGATACAATCCCCAACTTCACAACTACTTTTGGTGATCTGTACACAACTCCCACCAACGTCTTTTCCCTTTGGTGTTCTGCAGCGCCACCCATACTGATTCCATATCATCCAGGCTAAGGCCCTCCCTTACTATTGTATTAATCTCCTCCTTAACCAGCAATGCTACCCCACCTCCCTTTCCTGAAAATGGAATAACCCAAGTCACCCTGCAGTCAGGTCTCTGTGATCTCAACTACATCATATTCATCAATAACTGTCTGCACAGTTAATTCACTCAGATGGTAAGAACTGCCGATGCTGGAGTCTGAGATAATACAGTGTTGAGCTGAAGCGACACAGCAGGCCAGGCAGCATCAGTGGCGCAGGAAAGCTGATATTTCGGCACTGTTAATTCATCCACCTTTTTACAAATACTCCTTGCATTGAGACACAGAGCCTTCAGACTCTTTTTTTTTTTGACACTTATTGCCCTTTTAGAATCATGGTGTAAGCTGGCCCTTTGATTTTTGTCTTTAGTTTGTCTGCTTTCCACTTTCCCCCTTACTGTATTTTGTTTCTGTCCCCACTTTACTTCTCTCCTACTTCCTGCATTAGCTCCCATCCCCCTGCTGTATTAGATTAAATTCTCAACAGCACTAGTAAACACTCCCCCCTAGGACACTGGTTCCAGTCCTGCCCAGGTGCAGACCATCCGGTTTGCACTGGTCCCAGCTCCCCCAAAATCGGTTGCAATGTCTCAGAAATTTGAATCCCTCCCTCTTGCACCATCCTTCAAGTAATGTACTCATCTTGGCTATCTGGCCATTCCTACAGTTGACTAGAATGTGGCAATGGTAGCAATCCTGAGATTACTACCTTTGAGGTTCTACTTCTTAGTTAACTCCTAACTCCATGGACTCTCATTTGCGGCTGCAAAAAAGCCCATCTATTCCCCTTACAATCGAATCCCCAATCACTATAGCTCTGTCATTCTTTTTCCTGCCCTCCTGTGCAGCAGGGCCAGCCAGTGGTATGAACCTGGCTGCTGTCCCTTTCCCCTGGTAAGCAATCTCCCCCAACAGTACCCAAAACTGTGTTAACAAGGTGTAGAGCTGGATGAACACAGCATCAGAGGAGCAGGAAGGCTGACGTTTCGGGCCTAGATCCTTCTTCAGAAATGGGGGAGGGGAAAGGGGATCTGAAATAAATAGGGAGAGAGGGGGAAGCGGATAGAAGATGGACAGAGGAGAAGATAGGTGGAGAGGAAACAGACAGGTCAAAGAGTCAGGGATGGAGCCAGTAAAGGTGAGTGTAGGTAGGGTGGAGATAGGTCAGTCCAGGGAGGACGGACAGGTCAAGGGGGCAGGATGAGGTTAATAGGTAGGAGATGGGGGTGGGGCTTGAGGTGGGAGGAGGGGATAGGTGGGAGGAAGGACAGGTTAGGGAGGCGGGGACGAGCTGGGCTGGTTTTGGGATGCGGTAGGGGGAGGGGAGATTTTGAAGCTTGTGAAGTCCACATTGATACCATTGAGCTGCAGGGTTCCCAAGCGGAATAGGAGTTGCTGTTCCCGCAACCTTCGGGTCAGGTAGCATCGTTGTGGCACTGCAGGAGGCCCAGGATGGACATGTCGTCTGCAGAATGGGTGGGGGCGTTGAAATGGTTCGCGAATGGAAGGTGCAGTTTAGTGCGAACCGAGCGTAGGTGTTCTGCAAAGCGGTCCCCAAGCCTCCGCTTGGTTTCCCCGATGTAGAGGAGGCCACAACGGGAACAGCGGATGCAGTATACCACATTAGCAGATGTGCAGGTGAACATCCGCTTGATGGAGAAAGTCTTCTTGGGGCCTGGGATGGGGGTGAGGTACCTACACTGGCCCGAAACCCCACCTCTTCTTCTGTTACATTGATGACTGTATCGGCGCCGCCTCGTGCTCCCTCGAGGAGCTCAAACAGTTCATCCACTTCACCAACACCTTCCACCTCAACCTTAAGTTCACCTGGACCGTCTCTAATACCTCTCTCTCCTTCCTGGACCTCTCTGTCTCCATCTCGGGCAACCACCTAGAAACCAATATCCATTTCAAGCCCACCTACTCCTACAGCTACCTAGAATACACCTCCTCCCACCCACCTTCCTGCAAAAAATGCCATCCCCTATTCCCAATTCCTTCGCCTCCGCCGCAGCTCCCAGGATGAGGCATTCTACTCCCGTACATCTCAAGGACTGCAACTCCCCCCCTCAGTGGTTGAGAACGCCCTCTACCGTGTCTCCCACATTTCCCGCAACTCATCCCTCACACCCCATCCACGCAATAAGAACCAAAAAAGAATCCCCCTCGTCCTCACGTACCACCCCACCAACCTCCGGATCCAACGCATCATCCTCAGACACTTCCGCCATCTGCAATCCGACCCCACCACCAAAGACATTTTTCCCTCCCCACCCTTATCTGCTTTCCGGAGGGACCACTCTCTCCGGGACTCCCTTGTCCACTCCACACTCCCCTTCAGCCCCACCTCACCCAGCACTTTTCCCTGCAACTGCAGGAAGTGCTACACCTGCCCCTACAGCTCCCCCCATCTCAGGCCCCAAGACTTTCCACATCAAACAGATGTTCACCTGCACATCTGCTAATGTGGTATACTGCATCCGCTGTTCCCGTTGTGGCCTCCTCTACATCGGGGAAACCAAGTGGAGGCTTGGGGACCACTTCGCAGAATACCTACGCTCGGTTCGCACTAAACTGCACCTCCCATTCGCGAACCATTTCAACTCCCCCACCCATTCTGCAGACGACATGTCCATCCTGGGCCTCCTGCAGTGCCACAACGATGCTATCCGACCCGAAGGTTGCAGGAACAGCAACTCATATTCCACTTGGGAACCCTGCAGCTCAATGTGGACTTCACAAGCTTCAAAATCTCCCCTCCCCCTACCGCATCCCAAAACCAGCCCAGCTCGTCCCCGCCTCCCTAACCTGTCCTTCCTCCCACCTATCCCCTCCTCCCACCTCAAGCCCCACCCCCATCTCCTACCTACTAACCTCATCCTGCCCCCTTGACCTGTCCGTCCTCCCTGGACTGACCTATGTCCTCCCTACCTACACTCACCTTTACTGGCTCCATCCCCGCCTCTTTGACCTGTCTGTCTCCTCTATCCATCTTCTATCCGCCTCCCCCTCTCTCCCTATTTATTTCAGAACCCACTTCCCCTCCCCCATTTCTGAAGGAGGATCTAGGCCCGAAACGTCAGCCTTCCTGCTCCTCTGATGCTGTTTGGCCTGCTGTGTTCATCCAGCTCTTCACCTTGTTATCTCAGATTCTCCAGCATCTGCAGTTCCTACTATCTCTGACCCAAAACTGTGTACCTGATTTGGAGGGAGATGACCACAGGGGTGCCCATGTCTATTCCATGTGAGTGATCGCAAAACATTAGAAATGCATGATAACAATAGTATTTTAGAATTCCTTCAATACAATCACAGTGATTACAAGCATGATCATTTTGGTAACAATGAGTGTTTAGTTATTATTTAAACCTCAAAGAATTGCTAAAATTCCATAAGAATATAAGAGATAGGCCATTCAACGAGATTATGGCTGATCTGATAATCCACAACTCCACTTTCCTACCTTTTCACCATTATCCTCAACTCCCTTACTGATTAAAAGTCTATCTCAGCCTCAAACATACTTCATGACCCAGTCTCTATAACCCTGTATGGTGAATAATTCCACAGATTCACTATCCTCTGAAGAAATTCCTCTTCATATATGTCTTAAATGTACGGCCCCTTATGCTAAGATTATGCTCTATAGTCCTAGATTTTCTACTAGACAGTCTCCTAGACTGCTGCATGAGAAGACTCAACCGCTTTGCACCTACTTTGTCAAATCCTCTAAGAATTTTGTTTGGCTCAATAGGGGTGCCTCTCTTTCTTTGGTCTTCCAATGAGTACAGGCCCAGTCTATTCAACCTCTCAACTTCTGTTTGCTGTGCACATCAAGCTTGTCGCAATGTGTGGTCCTTTCAAGTTTTTTTCACAATTTTTTTTAATCTCATGCATGGCACGTCACATCGACAACTGTGAGTTGACATTGTATTTTACCCTGATTAACTGACTCCAGCATACCATCCTCATTAATTTTGCTTACTAACATCTATTCTACACCATCAGTATGAAAAATATTCAAATAAATTAAAACAGATGAAGGAAAATCCTGAACACTAATTTCATTCCTACCATACTCTGGATCTTAAACTGCTAGTATTAATTTGTATTTCATCTGCATAGAAGCTTCAAGCTCATACTTTCTATGCGATGTTTGCCATTAACTGCTTTAAAAGAGATGGTTTGCTACTTTTCACCTCCACTATACTTTTTACCCCTCTGCATTTCAACTTGTTATCAATTCCAATGTACAGTATTACCCTAATTCCAGAGGGTTTAGAACAATCATTTGATATGAACTCCTTTTTAATCATATAGGGAAAGCAGCATTTGGTTACCATTTAAGTTCAGCTGCGAATTGCTACCACTGAAAAATTGGGTGTGGCCAAATGAAAGGTTCACTAATTCTTTTTGCTATCAAGTAAATACTTACTTTGAAACTTTGGTTTCACTTTGCTAATATATTAATTAGTGGAGGAAATGAAGTTTGACAGAATAGTGCTCATGTTAGACAGAGCAGGAAAACATAAACACAATGATTGGGTTTTGATCAAACTAAAACTGGGTCCGGTGCTTGCAACATCACCTTATTCCCGAATGGTAGATAATAACTGCAATAAAATTAAAACATTGGCATAACATGGAAGACACACTGTGAAGAACTGCTGAGTAGGTTTAAAATATATACAAAATTAGGAAATCTAGGTTAGATTCAGATTAATACTTCAATAGATTAGGATAATTGAGGATAGCTAATCCTACATTTTATCCAACAGCTTGTTCTGAATAATATGGGGAGTTATAGAATACCCATAATCACATGATTAAAAACTTCTTTGTATCAGAGTTTATTCTAGATATTTTGTTTGGAGGCTATGCAGTTCCGCTCTTATGCAATATTTCTAAAGTAACTATCCTTGGTAACTGGAACTTTTACTTTTTTGGTGAAGGCAAGTGAGCTTCTTTCAAGCCAAACTGAGCTGGCAATGTTTTCTGCACTTTACAGATGTTAGACTACCACCTCACTATGAACGTTTATACTGTACGAGATTTAATTTAGATTATATCTTAATCTGAATGATTTTTTTTTAAACAAACTTTCTCAAAATCAAATCAAACGGACTTCATTCCAGGTTTTGGATGGTAGCACCTTACTATTGGGAAGACCCTCATTTCTGAGCAGGTCAAACCAAGAGTGAATGCTTTTTAAATAAAAATGGAGCTGTGATTTAAATATGTTATCAACGACTTTTTTCAACATCATAATGCTAAGTAGTAGAGGATGACACACACAATGGATCCGTACCTTCGACGTAAATCTTACAACAGAAAACAGAAAGCACTGGGCATAAATAGCAGTGAAGACAGCATATCTCAAGACCTATGCAGCAGTTGCAATAATAAGCTCGTACTTCCAATTATAGAATAAGAATTATACAGCACAGAAGAGGCCCACAGCCTTGAATGTTATGACATTTCAAACGCTTATCCAAATACGTTGTAAAAGGTTGTGAGGTGACACAACTCTGAAGTCCACAGATCATTCTTGCAAACTTACATTGTACTGCCTCCAAGGCCAACGTATCCTTCCTGAGGCGAGAAGCCCAGATCGGCCCAGTGCACCAAATGGGTTTTAATCAGGGTTTTACATGTAGCAATACAAAAAAAATTCTCTTGTCGAAAGACTTCAAAACAAAAAACTTAAAGTGATCCATCTCTACTTTGCGCAGGAATTTACTTAAAATGCACGTTACTATAAAATTCAAGTATTAGAAAATGGGATCCAGTGAGAATTCTTTTCATTTAAGCAAAATAATTTACCCACTTTTAACCTAGCAGAAAGCCAGAAAAAGGTGCCCAGCTTAAGAAAAATAAATGCTGGGAGCAGTGGAAAAGCAGTTTTAAAATGGCTTAGAGACAACAAGGTGCAGGGCTGGATGAACACAGCAGGCCAAGCAGCATCATAGGAGCAGAGGGGCTGACGTTTCGGGCCTAGACCCTTCATCAGAACAGGGGGAGGGGAAGGGGGTTTTGAAATAAATAGGGAGAGAGTGGGAGGCGGATAGAAGAGGGATAGAGGAGAGGATAGGTGGAGAGGAAACAAACAGGTCGAAGAGGCGGGGATGGGGCCAGGAAAGGTGAGTGTAGGTAGGGAGTTAGGAAGGGGATAGGTCAGTCCAGGGAGGACGGACAGGTCAAGGGGGCGGGATGAGGTTGGTCGGTAGGAGATGGAGGTGCGGCTTGGGGTGGGAGGAGGGGATAGGTGGGAGGAAGAACAGGTTAGGGAGGCAGGGACGAGTTGGACTGGTTTTGGGATGCGGTGGGGGGAGGGGAGATTTTGAAACTTGTGAAATCCACATTGATACCATTGGGCTGCAGGGTTCCCAAGCGGAATATGAGTTGCTGTTCCTGCAACCTTCGGGTGGCATCGTTGTGGCACTGCAGGAGGCCCAGGATGGACATGTCGTCTGAGGAATGGGAGGGGGAGTTGAAATGGTTCGCGACTGGGAGGTGCAGTTGTTTGTTGCGAACCGAGCGTAAGTGTTCTGCAAAGCGGTCCCCGAGTCTCCGCTTGGTTTCCCCGATGTAGAGGAAGCCACACCGGGTACAGCGGATGCAGTATACCACATTGGCAGATGTGCAGGTGAACATCTGCTTGATGTGGAAAGTCTTCTTGGGGCCTGGGATGGGGGTGAGGGAGGAGGTATGGGGGCAGGTGTAGCACTTCCTGCGGTTGCAGGGAAAAGTGCCGGGTGTGGTGGAGCTGGAGGGGAGTGTGGAGCGGACAAGGGAGTCACGGAGAGAGTGGTCCCTCCGGAAAGCAGATAAAGGTGGGGAGGGAAAGATGTCTTTGGTGGTGGGGTCGGATTGCAGATGGCGGAAGTGTCGGAGGATGATGCGTTGGATCCGGAGGTTGGTGGGGTGGTACGCGAGGACGAGGGGGATTCTTTTTTGGTTTTTATTGCGTGGACGGGGTGTGAGGGATGAGGTGCGGGAGATGTGGGAGACATGGTTGAGGGCGTTCTCGACCACCGAGGAGGGGAAGTTACGGTCCTTGAAAAACGAGGACAACTGAGATGTACGGGAGTGGAATGCCTCATCCTGGGAGCAGATGCGGCGGAGGCGAAGGAATTGGGAATAGGGGATAGCATTTTTGCAGGAAGGTGGGTGGGAGGAGGAGTATTCTAGGTAGCTGTGGGAGTCGGTGGGCTTGAAATGAATATCGGTTTCTAGGTGGTTGCCCGATATGGAGACAGAGAGGTCCAGGAAGGGGAGAGAGGTGTTAGAGATGGTCCAGGTAAACTTAAGGTTGGGGTGGAAGGTGTTAGTGAAGTGTATGAACTGTTCGAGCTCCTCGTGGGAGCACGAGGCGGCGCCGATACAGTCATCAATGTAACGGAGGAAGAGGTGGGGTTTAGGGCCGGTGTAGGTACGGAAGAGGGATTGTTCCACGTAACCTACAAAGAGGCAGGCGTAGCTTGGGCCCATGCGGGTACCCATGGCTACCCCCTTTGTCTGTAGGAAGTGGGAGGAATTGAAAGAGAAGTTGTTGAGTGTGAGGACGAGTTCGGCTAAGCGGATGAGGGTGTCAGTGGAGGGGGACTGGTCGGGCCTGCGGGACAGGAAGAAGCGGAGGGCCTTAAGGCCATCTGCATGGGGAATGCAGGTGTAGAGGGACTGGACGTCCATGGTAAAGATGAGGTGTTGGGGACCGGGGAATTGGAAGTTCTGGAGGAGGTGGAGGGCGTGGGTGGTGTCACGGACATAGGTAGGGAGTTCCTGGACCAAGGGGGAGAAAATGGAGTCGAGATAGTTGGAGATCAGTTCGGTGGGGCAGGAGCAGGCGGAGACAATGGGTCGACCAGGGCATTCAGGTTTGTGGATTTTGGGAAGGAGATAGAAGCGGGCAGTGCGAGGTTGGGGAACGATGAGGTTGGAGGCCGTGGGTGGGAGGTCACCTGAGGTGATGAGGTTGTGGATGGTTTGCGAGATGATGGTTTGGTGCTCAGGGGTGGGGTCATGATCAAGGGGGCGGTAGGAGGTGGTGTCGGAGAGTTGGCGTCCGGCCTCGGCGATGTAGAGGTCAGTGCGCCATACTACAACTGCACCTCCCTTGTCCGCGGGTTTTATGGTGAGGTTGGGATTGGAGCGGAGGGAGCGGAGGGCTGCACGTTCTGCGGGGGAGAGGTTGGAGTGGGTGAGAGGGGTGGAGAGGTTGAGGCGATTGATGTCTCGACGGCAGTTGTCTCGGATTCTCCAGCATCTGCAGTTCCTACTATCTCTGATTCGATTTAAAATGGCTTACTCAGATTTTCAGCAAACATAATCACAATCCTTTTGCAGGCACATTTTAAGCTAGCTTCTCTGCTCCTCAATTCAACAAGTTCTTTCTGACATTTGGTTTTAGAAACACTTGGGTTAAGAACGCCATGTAAATCTCTCTTGCAACAAATAAAAACAACTTCACTAAACACCATAAGGGAATCCATTTCAGATTAACATTTACTAAAGAATTGAACCAAAAGAAAGTTAACTGTCATGTGCAATGTAAACCAGGTCAAAGAACTGCAAACCCTATACTGCCATTAATTTAATCAGCACTTTCAGTACAGCACCGAAGAACCCAACTCTTCTGATCATATGGACAACTGATGACCAGGAGAGAGGAGAGATATTCACATTTCTGGAAGCAGCTATTATGGCATTTAGCAAGTTTGAAAATTTGGTTTTATAAACACCATCGACCAAACACCCAAATACATTCAAACTGACCAGCTCATCCAGATGATAACATATTATTTTGTTGAGACTTACTAGAATGAACAATACTGCTGCAATGTTGGCAGCAATATTTGCCTGTGCTGAATAGTCTCTTCTGGGAAATCAGGGAACTAGATTGGAAAAAAACACTAGGTGCCAAAGATTAAAAGGATTCAGAATGGATTCCAGACATTCTCACCGTCAGCCAAAAGAAAAGACTGAAGCATGAAATAATACTTCATTTTAAATACAAGGTAATTTTCTTCAGAAAAAAACAGCTTGATGGTTTTTCATTAATAGGATGCTGTGCACCAGTATTTAATGTAAATGCCTTGTTTGCATATAAAGCAGCAAATGACCTGTGCAGGCAGACCTACAAACTATAAACTCAATAATGCATTGTTGGAATAAACAGAAGAGTTAATTGTAAAAACTAAAAAAGTTGAATGACAGTTAAATCAAAAAGAAATTCCTGGTTTTGAATTTAAAAAAAAAATCAGAATTTAGGGCAATGTCTGAGGTGTCCTCATTTTTTATGGTTCTTCTATTTTTTTCAATCCCACTAAACCTTGTTTTCATTTTGCCCTTACAGGCATCATAATTACTGCTATCACTAATTAAAGCTCTTCCTCATCCTCAACAAATTCTCTTAACTCCTCCCATTTTCTTCAGGTGAGAGGGGTGGCCATTTGTACCCACATCTGCCCCAGTTATGCCTGCCTCTTTGTGGGGTTCCAGTCCTGTTCCAGGCCCCACCCAAAACTCTTTCTCTGATATATCGATGATATAATCGGTGGTGCTTTCCTCGCTCATCTGGAATTGGAAAAGTTCATCGATTTCGCTTCCAACTTCCACCCTGCCCTCACTTCCACGTGGTATATCTCTGACTCCTCCCTTCCCTTCCTCAACATCTGTTTCCATTTCTGGGGATGGACTGGCCACTAATATCCACTATAAACTTATCAACTCCCACAGCTACCTGGATTATACATCCTCGCACCCTACTTCCTCCAAAGACTACATTCCATTCTCCCAGTACCTCTGTCTCTGTCACATATGCTCCAATGAGGTGAACTTTCGACAAGGAAGTCTCCGAACTGTCAACCTTCTTCCTCAACCGAGGATTCCCTGGCACCACTGTCAACACAGGCCCGACCCATCTTCCGCACTTCTGCCCTTATCTCCTCTTCCCTGGCGTAACAGCGATAGGGTCCCCCACACCTTTACCTACCATCCCACCAGCATCCACATCAGGCATCATTTCCACCATCTCCAGCGAGTTGCCACCACCAGACAATTCCCTCCAGACCACCCTGATCCACTGTTCCCTTGCTCCTAAATACCCCCAACAGCCCCATGGCAACATTCCCCGCAACCACCTCCTCCCTTCCCAATATCCAAAGGCCCAGGTGAAGCAGCACTTTACCTGCACTTCCCACAATCTAGTTGATTGCATTCGCTGCTCACAATGTGGTCTCCTTTACATTAGAGGAGCAAAGCATAGACTGGGTGACGGCTTCACGGAATATAGAACATAGAACAGTACAGGCCCTTCGGCCCACGATGTTGTGCTGATCTATTATCCTACAAAGAACAATCTACCCTGCATACCCTACATTTTACTATCCTCCATATGCCTATCCAAGAGTCGTTTAAAAGTCTCTAAAAAATCTGACTCTACTACCACTGCTGACAGCGTATTCCACACACCCACCACTCTGTGTGTGAAGAACCTACCTCTGACATCTCCCCTATACCTTCCTCCAATCACCTTAAAATTATGCCCCCTTGTAATAGTCATTTTCGCCGAGGAAAAGTCTCTGACTATCCACTCTATCTATGCCTCTCATCATCTTGTACACCTCTACCAAGTCACTCTCATCTTTCTTCACTCCAATGAAAAAAGCCCTAGCTCCCTCAATCTTTCCTCATAAGACTTGCCCTCAAGCCCAGGCATCATCCTGGTAAATCTCCTCTGCATCCTCTCTGAAGTTGCCACATCTTTCATATAATGAGGTGAGTCTTTCCTATAATGAGGTGAATATCTACGCTCTGCCCACAAAAAAGACCCTGAGCTTCCAGTTGCCTGCCACTTTAACACACCACCCTGTCACCTGGCCGAGACCTTTGTCTCAGGCTTGCTGCAAGTGTTCCAGTGAAACTCAGCGCAAGCTGGAAGACTAACACCTCATTTTCCGCTTGGGGACCCTGCAGCCCTCCGGACTCAATATTGAGTTCAATAATTTGAGGGCCTGACCTCTTCCATGTCCCAGCTCCCTACCATATACACCAGGTCTTGTTAATCACACAGCCTGCCATTACACACTTCCTATTATTAACCACTAACAATCTCCATTAACAGCTATTTACCCTCCTGGCCAGATCATTATTAATTCCTTTGTCTGTCCAGCTATTTTTCTGTGTCTTTGGGCTCTATTCCCACCACCACACCCGCACCCCCAACACCCCACCCCAACAACTCCACCACCACCACCACCACCACCACACTATCTTCTGCATATAAACCGACACTTTCCTAGCTACCAATTATGAGGAAGGGTCATCAGACCCAAAACATTAACTCTGATTTTTCTTCATAGATATTGCCAGACCTGCTGAACTTCTTCAGCAACTTCTGTTTTTGTATCTTAAATTGTTGGTTGGTGTAATTCTTCACATATTCAGGATCATCTAGCAAAAGTTGTTCAAATTGCAGAATCACATCTAACATTGGAAACTGTTAGGAGCTTTGCAAGTGTGAGCTAGTGGGGTACAGTCAGTACCTTGCTTGTTGCAAACAGCTAAAGGGATATGCAGCTCGATATGACTAAATTGTCTTTGGGACATACAACCGCACAGGCATTGAAATTCATATAACGTTTATTTGCATGTCATATAGAATGTTTGTGATCTGACAGCAGCAACCTGTTAGTGGCAAATATCGTTCCTGTTGCTACTGCACTGTAGAAGCATGAAACAGCTTCATCAGTTGCTCAAAACATATATCAGCACTTAACTGCATAAACTGTATAATTCAAATGATCTGAAATAATGATTGGGTTCTGTTATGTTGCTCAATTCAGATTACTGGATAATTTGAATTCACTTCAGATCTTGATTGCTGAAGTATTGGGGGTAGATTGTATGCAACAAATCAACATTCTGCTCAGATTAGATATTGTTAAATTTGTAATGGGCAAATGTAATTCTTTTCAACAAAAATTAATTGTTAATATAGCTGCTTAATTTTTTTGGCAGTTTACTACTCATCTGCACAGAAAACCTTGCACAATTTCATAATAAAAACCGAAAGAACTGCGGATGCTCTAAATCAGGAACAAAAACAAAGTTGCTGGAAAAGCCCAGCAGGTTTGCCAGCATCTGTGAAGGAGAAAACAGAGTTAACGTTTTGCGTCCGGTGACCCTTCCCCCGAAACTGATGGTGGCTGGGAAAACGTCAGTTTAGATGCAGAAAATAGGGAGGTGGGTGGGGTAGGGAGTAAACGATAGGATAGAGCCCAAAAGAGAGAAAGACAGTTGGACAGACAAAGTAGTTGATAACAGTCAGGTTGGAAGGGTGAATAGTTGTTAATGGAGACTATTAGTGACCAACAACAGGGGATGTGTACTGGCAGGCCATGTGGTAACAAGGCCTGGTGTGTGGGGTAGGGGGCTGGGACATGGGAGAGTTTAGGCCCTAAAATTATTGAACTCAATATTGAGTCCAGAGGGCTGTAGGGTCCCAATTGTCTTATGTTGCATTTCTGCTGGTCATTGATATTATCTGTAGGTGCTTTAGTAGTGACAATATCTTAAGATGAATATTTGTAGTCATGTCATCATAGACTGGCAACAGCAACTCAACTAGTCCACACACCTTCCCCTCCTCGATAGCCCTGCAATATTCTTTCTTCAAAGGCATATCCAATTCAGGTTTAAAAATCAATGTTGAATTTAAATCCAACAGGAATAGTTCATACCTATCTACTGTGTCTCAGCACCTTATGATTGAGCAGGTGACTAAATTTCCTCTCAAGCTTCTTCTCCAAGTATATAATCTCCAGGTTTTCTAATTCATATATGTAAATTGAGTCCTTCATCAGTGGAACCATTCTCTCTACTGCCTTCACACAGTATTCTAACAAAGTTCTTAAAATTATGGTGGCAATCTTAAGCTGATCATTATTTCCTGGCATTCCACATCTCTTTTGATAAACCCTCAAATACTATAAACATTTTAGACCCTTATCTACCTCATGTTGCCGACATATCCTACAGACATACCCCAAAACTCTGTTCTCTTCCAAAGCCTACTTGCACTCAGAATATAAATGCCACAACTATTTGATTTTAAACCACTGTGTTACTTTGTTTATGAACAAAATTCCATCTGCCATCAGTTAAACTGATTCCTCCAATTTGTCAGTACTCCTTTTGCTGATTCTCTAGAAGATATATGGATAGCTCCAATTTTGGATTGGTAAAGAGCACACTTGGCACAAATGCGCTTAATGGTTGGGAAATCATCAAACGACCACTGATAATAACATGGGCAGTAGTTGGGGATTAATCCTCCAAGATATCAGATTGGCTTCTGTGGCAAAAGCCAGAGTTTGTACATGAATATTATATGAACAATTACTCGTTTTTAATGTTTATTTCAAGAAATAAAATGCAGCTTAATCTGCACACAAAAAGTCTTAGATTTATAATTGACACACCAGAGACACAATTCATAGATTCAGACTTTGGATTCAAACAGCTCAGAAAAGGCCCTTCAGCCCACCAAGTCCGCAGCGAGACAACTCCCAATAAAAGTGCACTAATGCCAATTTCCTGCACTTGTCCCATTCCCTTAAAATGTATGATATTTGAAGCACTTATCCAAATATTTTTAAAGGTTGTAAGGTTTCCACTACATTCCTAGGTAATACATTCCAGACTCCCACCACCAACTGAGAGAAAACGTTTTATCCCTCAAATCCTCTCCGAATTTCCTGCCCCTCAGCCTAAAATGATGCCCGCATGATTAATGCCTCAACCAAGGGGAACAGCTGTTCTCTATTTACCCTGTCCGTACCCTGCATAATGTTATACATCTCAAATCATGCCCCCCCCAGTCTTCTCTGCTCTAAAGAAAACAATCCAAACCTATCCAGTCTCTCCTTATAGCTCAACCTCTCCATCCCAGGCAACATCCTAGTGAACCTTCTCTGTACCCCGTCTCGTGCTACTACATCTTTCCTGTAGTGAGGTAACCAGAACTGCACACAGTACTCCAGTTGCAGCCTGACCAATGCTTTGTACAACTCCAACATTACCTCCTTGCTCTTATGCTTTCATCAGTTATGGCAGAGAGTAAGTGTCCCTATGCTTTCTTAAATGTGTTATTCATGTGCTCTGCCAACTTCAGGAATCTGTGAGTAATTGCCATCTGTTCCTCTAAGCTACCCAGTGTCCTCCATTCATTAAATACTCCCTCATTTGGTTTCTGCTTCTGAAGTGCATCATGTCACACTTACCAGGGTTAAAAACCATCTGCTGCTGGTCACCCCATCTGACCAGCCCATCTATACCTTCCTGTAACCTACAACCATCATCTTCGCTATTAACCATTCTACGAATCTTGGTGTTGTCTGCAAATTTGCTTAAACATTCCCCCGACATTTTCAGCTATATCATTTATGTATATAACAAACAATAACGGTCCCAGTACTGATCCTTGTGGTACGCTGCTGGACACCGGCCTCCCATCACTCAAACAGCCTAATACCACTACCCTTTGTATCCTAAGTCAGTTTCTGATCCACCTCACCAGGTTTCCTGCGATTCCACGTGCTTCAACCTTCTCAGATTCTCATGCGGGACCTTGTCAAAAGCTTTGCTAAAATCCATATCTCAAATCATGCCCCCCCCAGTCTTCTCTGCTCTAAAGAAAACAATCCAAACCTATCCAGTCTCTCCTTATAGCTCAACCTCTCCATCCCAGTTCATCCCATGAACTGAACTTTCTTTATCCATGTACTTGATCATATTGTCAAAAAATGCTAGCAAATTTGTGAAGTGTGACCTCTGTTTGACAAGACATGCTGACTATCCCTAACTAACCCACACCTTTTCAAGTGGGTATTTAATTTGTTCCTTCAGAGCTCCTGCCAATAGTTTTCCTCTCACTGACATGAGACTCAAACTTCCTGCTTCATCACTACCACCCTTCTTAAAAAGTGGAACCACATTAGCCATCCACCACTCCTGAGGCACTTCCCTTTTGGCCAGAGAGGAATTAGAAATGTGTGTCGGAGCCCCTGCAATATCCTGCCTCATCTACCATAGTGGCCTGGGATGCAATTCATCCAGGCAGGGAGATTTGTCCGTTTTTAAGCCCGAAAGAGCCTCCAGTACCTCATTTCCTATGCCAAACTGTGCAAATTCCTCAGTCTGGAATTGTGTACCCAAGTTCTCCTTTTCCAGAATGAAGACCAAAGAGAAGTATTCATTTAACACCCTTCCAATATCCTGTGGCTTCACATAAAGGTTGTCCCCTTGGTTCCTAATAGGCCCTATTCTTTCCCTGGTTAACTTCTTCTCTTTAATGTATTTATTAAATATCTTGGAATTCTCCCTAATGTTGTTCACAAGTCCTTTCCCATTTCTGCTCTTCTAATTGCTTTAAGTTCTCTCTTGCTCTTCTGCATTCATTTGAGGACTGCAGCTGAATTGCTCCCCTTAGACTTGCTAAAAGCCCTACTTTTCTTCTTTAGCCAGCCCTGCCTGAATTTATTGTTCCTACATTTCTCTTCAAAGGCTACACGTTGGACATGTACTCTCCCCAGTTCCTTTCTGAATGCCCACTCCCATTGCTCTGCTGTAGACTTAGCCACAAGGAGCTGTTCCTAGCCTACTGTGGTGAAATCCTGCTTTATTTTAATAAAATCTGCCTTCTCCCAATCCAAAGCTGTCTATTGCAGGCCAGCTTTTTCTTTGTCCAGAACACATCTGAACAGTATCATGCTGTGGCTGCTATCACCTGAATGTTTCCCCACTGCCACATCAAACACCTGTGTGGCTTCTTTCCCAAAAATCAGATCCAGCATTGCACCGTCCCTTGTTTGTCCTTCTACGTATCGATACAATAACCTCCCCTCAATAGATTTCAAGAAATCCACCTCCTCTAAACCCTTAGCACTATGACCATCCCAATTTATGTTGGGGAATTATACTGGGGGATTTTAACTTTCCCGACTACTACTCTTAGACACCTCTGAACTGTCTACATATTTGTTTCTCTATATCCTGTTGACTCTCTGGGGACCTGTAATACACTCCCAGTAAAGTAGCTGCCCCCTTAACGTTCCTAAGTTTTACCCACCAAGCCTCATTTGAGGAACATTCCAAATATCATATCTCCTTACTGCAGTAATTGATTCCATTAATAGTGCTGCACCAACTTTCTATAATCTCCTCTGTCTTGCCTACACCTTGGAATGCTGAGTTGCCAGTCCAACCCTTCCCTCAACCATGTTTCTGTCAAGGCATATTTCCAATGTGTCAATCCACACCAAAACTCTCAACTCTTAGCATTAAAGGCCAGCCTTGCCCTACTTTCTTGACATTTAACACAGCTGAACCATGCAACTGTGCTTTAAGTTTCAGCAGCATATGTGTTTAACAGCTAAGCTCAAAAAGTTTCCATAAGTATTCAATCTAATCTATTATCATTTTGATTGATTGAGCTTTATATGTAATTATATTCTCAATTTTAGAATGGTATGTCTGGAAAAACCAACAACTCATCCTAAACCACGAGTGCTCAACACCAATGAGAATTTAGCAACAAGGTAAGTAAACCTTCTTTTTCAGAGGCTACATCCATGACTGGTTCAGTCACAAATTGCACTGGTTCTCCAACATAATTTGTATGCTCTACTACTAAAATAAAGGTGCAATTGCAAAATGCCTCAGTTATCGGATCATTCAGAAGGGTTTTAAACACAATCCCAACACACTGAGCATTTACATAAGGGACGATAGGATAGATGATATTCAAAATATCACAATAACCTTAAAAAGATGAAATGTTCACTTGTTTCCTTTTCCTCTAGGACCATAATATACTACTTGATCTTACCTTCCGCTTCAAACATGGGCTTTTGGTTCTGCTATTATGGATTAGTCAAATGGGTTAGTCTGCATACTAGAACCAATAAAATCAGATGGCACTGCTACACTCCTGTCCAGCCAAGCAAGCACACGTTGTACTCAACACCGAAAAAAGAATAAATCACTCCTTTAAAAGCCAACACTTTTGCAGATAAAGTGCCATTTGATAACTTCAGCTTGAGGTACGTGATCAACATTTTATTGGACATTACATTCTCAGCTTAATTCATGTTTACACGTCAACACCTCAAAACATAGGGAAGAATGTCAGCAAAAGTAAACCTGCATAATTATTATATAGCTGGAAATTATTTGCTATTTACATCCATGGGAGTTTCTCTAGTTTTCAGCTGAAACTAATTATGCTGTCAATTAGCCTATTAATCCTTAGTGCATGCGTTGCCCAAAGAAATTTAGGACAAGCAGTTACCAGTTCTGATGATTATAAAATCATTACCGCAGCAAATCTGAGCCTCTTTCAAAGAAACCCTGGACAAGTGCTTCAGTAAAGTCGGAAAATGAAACAAAAAAAAAAAGCACATTTGTATTTCGTTTGTTAGAGCCACGCAGCATGGAAACAAACGCTTCAGTCCAACTCGTTTGCGCTGACCAGACATCCCAATCTGACCGCGACCCATTTGCCCCCATTTGCCAACATTTGACCCATACCTTCCTATTCATGTACCCACAACCAGATGTGTTTAAATTTTGGAATTGTACTCACCTCCGTTGGGCTTTGCAACACTAAGTAACTACTCAAACTGAGAATCAGGGTGATAACAAAAAAAAAGGTTGATCAAAAATGGGACAACCACAACCAGAAAGCAATAGTAGCTCAATCAGTACAACATTACAAGTTTTAATTAGAAGTCCAGGAAACAGTCAAAGCTTTAAAGGACATTTACTTTTTCCTACAACAACGAATACAGCTAGTTCTTTTAGTGGCACGAAGAACGAACACACTTGCTGAATAGGTGCTTACAAACCTATGCTTCCAAATGTCCCTGAATGCTTTTTCATAGAATCCCTACAGTGTGGAAACAGGCCCTTTGGCCCAACAAGTCCACACCGACACAAAGAGCATCCCACCCAGACCCATTCCCCTAATCTACACATCCCTGAACACTACGGGCAATTTAGCATGGCCAATCCACCTAACCTGCACATCTTTGAACTGTGGGAGGAAACCGGAGCACCCAGAGGAAACTCATACAGACATGGGGAGAATGTGCAAACTCCACACAGACAGTCGCCCGAGGGTGGAATTGAACCCGGGTCCCTGCCGCTGTGAGGCAACAATGCTAACCACTGAGCCACTGTGTTGCCCCTAATGCTGTACAATTAAGCTCAAGATTAGTGTATTCATTAGGGATCAAATCATTGAAAAGTTCCAGCAGCACTGCTTCACTATGAATTATGCACAACTGCATGGTCAAAGTGCAGAATTCCTGTGACACCAGATTTTTCTTTCCTTTTGTGCAACTTCTCTAACCAGTTGGAGTAAGGTTACAGCATATCCACAATTAAATCATGTTTGCCACTAGTGTTATGTAGTCATTTCTGCTTAATAACTAATTCAGTTTAAAGTCATTGAAGAACGGGTATAAAACAACAATACCTCAATGATTTGAGCTAACCATTTAGGATTTCAAAATGCCATTTGGGCAACTAGAACATAGTAAAGTCAATAAAAAAGGAAAACAATCCCAAAAGATTTCATCACAAAAGATTAAAGTAGTCCCTTTTTTGAGTGCATGCATGAATTCTTGATTGGCACCTATAACATGTGCCTCACCATAAAAATAGGTCACCTGCTATCACTGTAATATATTGGTGAGATAACAATTTCTTCTGGGAACATAGATACAGACTTAAAGTATTCAGCCTCTCATGCCAGTTCCACCATTCAATTAATACATAGCCACAATATCTATTATTCTAACTCAGCTGTGTTGCATATCCCTTGATATCTTTAAGCAGTAGAAATCTATTGAATTCAGCCCCAAAAAGTGACCAAGTATCCATGGTTTTTTAGGGAAAAAAATTCCAAATTTTTTGTACATTTTGTATGGAAAAAGTACTTCTTGATTTTACTCCTTAGTGGCCTAATTCTAATATTATATTATCTTGTTCTGAATTTCCCCAGTAGAACGAAGAATTTCTCTGCATTTAAGAAATGCCATCTTTTAAAATGCCACAGACAGAGGTCAGCACTCACTATTTCAACTCAAGGGAATACAAAAATAAAAGATTATGCAAGTTGTGCTCATAATTAACAAATTAAGTCCTTATACTATTCTGGTGAACCCGAGGTATATTTCTTCTGCTTTTTTTCCCCCCATGAGGCATGGCCTCCAATCTCAATGTAGTACTCAAGGGAGTTGATGAAGGCTATGGAAAACTGAAATATCACTGTTTTCAATAAGATCAACGTTCCATTAGTCTTTTTGATTACTTTCTCGCTACACTCCATGCAATCCAAACTTAACAGTCCAATGGATCTTCTGGAGCTTGTTACTGTTCACAAGTTTAATTTTTGAAAAGCACAATATAAGTGGTCATAATTTCTGAAAGCGGACTCAGCTCCTCTGTAATGAAACCTACGCATCTCTTCTTTGCTGCACTAGCTTAAAGCAGCACAGATACAATTATGATCACGGATAAGTAAACTGGTTATTCCACACAGAACTTAACATCTGTGCTATGTGCACAGATTTCGCCACTTTGATCAGTAGTTTACCCAGTTCCAACTGTAACAATTAAAAGGGATTTACACAAGTGAATAAAAATGATTCAACAGCGCAATACTTACATAAAAGAAAAGCAAATAGTTCATTATAGAGTTAATTGCCTCTTTCAAATATTAGATTTTACATGGTATGCCAATTGAGACAAAAGTTACTCTGATTTTCTTTCAGGTTATTTGATGACTCAGATGAGTCTTCTCTTGGTCCTTGATAAACAGCATATACTTTCAAAGTCAATCTTTTGGGAAGAACACAAGCTTCAAATGCTCAGAAAATTCAATATATATTCCAAAGATTTATTCAGCATTCAGACCACTAAAAAAAACACTGCCTTCCACAACTGATTGACAGTTTTCTTCAAAGGCAATCAGCTGTTACAGAAAAAACAAACTGTCTACACCTGCACAATTAAATACAATGATCCCATGGAATGCTCAGAGGCAAAACAAACATTGGCAATTGAATCCACTTGCTAGAGATTTACTTCAGTCCCTATAGCACACAAATCAAATCACTAGATCAAAGCATGCTGACATTGATCAAATCTTTACGGCAGAAAATTCGCTGTTCCTTGCATGGCTCCATGGGTAAATAAAGACAAGAGAACAAGGTGGCAGATGAGAAAGAGTCACACATGAAGTACACAGACAGCAGAGTCGCGAATCAAGAAAATATTAAGAGGTGAGGTGAGAAGTCAACAAAAATTTAAGGAAGGCAAAAGATGAGCTATTAAATTATCCAGAAAGAAAATAGTAAAATATTTTATAGGTATCCATAAAAAGTCTACTGGGAATAGGAACATTAAGAGATGGACATTATAATGAGTTGCAGAAACATTGCATTATTCACATTTGGTATAGAAAAACCTAAGCAGAACAGGTAGCTATGATGACAGGTTAAGCAATTACTACATTAAAATGAAGAAAAAATTGATTTAATAAACTAAATCAAAGAAGAGAAAACCCTGTCTAGATAGAGTGCACCCATGTAATTTAAAATAATTTAAAGGGGAGATAGTTGCGGCAGTACTACACTTAATAATTTGTTAGAAAAGGCTGTAGTCTAAAGGGCAGGCAGATAAGTGACATCCTGCACTTTAAATAGAAAATTACTGTCCATGAAACTATAAAACAGTCAGCTGAACATTGGTGGGGAAAAGTAACACAATCCTTATTAAAGGTACAAAACATTACAAAAATGTAATAATTACTAGATGATGTGGTTTCAAAAGGTGAAACCTTTTTGGTCTAACTGTATTTTTTTTTGAAGGAGGTAACAACGTAGATGATGTAATTTTTCTGGATTTTCAAAAGGCCTTCACTAAGGTGACCTATAAAAGACCATTATATAATGCTAGAGAATAGAGCCTATGGACAAACGACAGCTAAAGAAATAAGGGAAACAAGAGGTTTTGGACGCATACATATTACCAGAGAGGAGGTGTTTGCAGCCTTAAAGCACATTAAGGTGGATAAATCCCCTGGGCCTGATCAAGTCCATTTTTGGATGTGTGGGACGCTAGGAAGAAAGTGCAGAGGCACTTGCAGTGATTTTTGTTTTGTCTTTAGCCACAGGTGGCATTCTGGAAGACTGGTGGGTGGCTAATGTTGTTCCATTGTTTAAGAAAGGCAGCCAAGACAAGCCAGTGAGCCTGACATCAGTGATAGGCAAGTTATTGGAGACGATACTGAGGGACAGGATCAACCAACATTTGGGTAGTCAAGGTCTCATCAGAGATAGTCAGCATGGATTTGTGCACAAGAAGTCATGTCTAACAAATCTTTTAGAGTTTTTTGAAGAGATAATCAAGAGGATAGACGAGTGTAGGGCAGTGGATGTTGTCTATATGGACTTCAGTCAGGCCTTTGACAAGGTCCTGCATGGCAGGCTAGTCATGAAGGATAGGTCGCATGGGATCCAGGGAGAGCTAGCTAATTGGATTCAAAATGATAGGAAGCAGAGGGTGATGATTGAGTGTTGTTTTTTTGACTGGAGGCCCATGACTAGTGGTGTGCCACAGGGGTCAGTGTTGGGACCTTTATAATTTGTTATTTACATAAATTATCTGGATGTGAATGCACAAGGCATGATTAGTAAGTTTGCAGATGATACAAAATTAGGAGGTATCGTTGATAGCAAAGAAGGTTATCAAAAATTACACAGGGATCTGGATTTGGAAAGTCAAACCAAAGTAGGACTTATACAGTAAATGGTAAGGTCCTGAGAAGTACTGTGGAACAGAGACACCCAAGACTACAAGTACATAATTTGTTGAAAGCAGCATCACAGGTAAACAGGATGGTGAAAGCGTTTAGCATGCTAGCCTTCATCGGTCGAGGCACCGAGTATAGGAGTTGGGATGTTATGTTACAGCTGTATAAGTCGTTGGTGAGGCCGCACTTGAAGTATCGTATACAGTTTTGATCACCCGGTTATAGGAAAGACGTGGTTAAACTGGAAAGTGTGCAAAGATGATTTACAAGGATGTTGCCAGGCTCAGTAGGCCTGAATTATAGGGAGAGGTTGGCCAGGATAGGACTTTATTCTTTGGAATGTAGGAAAATGAGGGGTGAGGTATATAAAATCATCAGGGACATAGATAGGATGAACGCATATAGTCTTTTTCCCCAGGGATGGGGAATTGAAAACTACAGGGCAGAGGTTTAAAGGTGAGAGGGGAAGATTTTAAGAAGGACTCGAGGGGCAACTTCTTCATGCCGACAGTGACGCATATATGGAATGGGCTGCTAGAGAAAGTGGTTGAGGCAGGTACAATAACAACATTTAAAAACATTTGGGTAGTTACATTGATAGGAATGGTTTAGAGGGATAGGGACCAAATGTGGGCAATTGGAACTAGCTGAGTGGGCACCATGGTCAACATGGACCAACATGGACCAATTTGGGCCAAAGGGCCAGTTTCCATGCTGTATTACTCTATGACTCTAAGACAAAAGGAATTGTTAGCTGGTTTGAAGACCAAAAGCAGAGAGTGGGAGTAAAAGGTAGTTATTCAGAGCAACAGATCAGGGAGATGGAGTTCCACCAAGAATAGTATTGGGGCCACCG
This sequence comes from Rhincodon typus, assembly GCF_021869965.1. NCBI lineage: Eukaryota > Metazoa > Chordata > Chondrichthyes > Orectolobiformes > Rhincodontidae > Rhincodon > Rhincodon typus. Next base: position 51,980,361 of record NC_063350.1, read on the forward strand.
CTGTTCACAACTTTTATTAACAATTAGGACTTTGGAATCAAAACAATTCTGGGGTCACTAGATTAGGGGGCAGGTGCACAAAATTGATGCTGAGGAGGACAGCACTGATAACAGAGGTAGAATGTTTGAAAGGAAGGTAATGGAGATCACTTATTATTTGGTGGATACAAATCTAAGTGGGGTAGAAAACAAAGCAATCTCACCAGTTGCTGAGAAGATGTGCCACAAATTAACAAGGTATAAAAATAAATTGAGGAAGCTTTATTTCTAGTGGGATAGAATTCAAAGCAAGGAAAGTTATGCCAAAACTGTATTCAAACTTGGTTAGAAATATGCAGCCCCGGGTGTCACTTTATGAAAAAATATATTGAAGCACTAGAACATGCAAAGAAGACTTAAAAGAGTTTGGATGAAATCTATAGGTTTACACATCTGCAAAGTACTGACAGGATGGAGATCTTTAAAAATGATGAATGCTTTTGATAGTGTCAATACAGAAAGAATATTTCCTTTTGGAGGAAAGAGCATAATTAGACACCATCAATTGGTCACTAAGAAATTTAATATAGAATTCAGAAGAAATCTCTTCACCCAAAGAAAACGCTACCACAGAAAATGATTGAAACAAACAGTACTGATGCATTTAAGGGGAAGACAAATATGTGAGGAAGATAGTAATTGAGGGTTACGGCAATAGGTTTGGTTGAGATGAGATACGTGCTCCATGAGTGGAGCATAAAACACTAATACAGACTATTTGGGCTGAATTTGTTTCTGTATCATATACAAGGTTCAATACCCTGAACTAACCGTTACTGCATTTCAACATCAAACCACCAACTGGATCACCCAAATGTAAATAACGCCTCAATGAGACTCTCATGGGGCACTACAGTAACCTATTGCTATTCAATGGCAAGCTATTCAATAACCACAGACGGTAAAGGAAGAATGTCCCCTTCTTTGTTATTTTCATATTATTTATAGGCTCAGAAGGATTACATACAAGATAACCGCTTGTATGCTTTCAAGGAAAAGAGACAAGAGGTAGCACCCAGCATTCAGGTTTAGCATCTTTTTTAAAAAAGCATGATATAATTACCTTAAACTGGGACTAGGAGCAGGCGCAAGCTATTTGGCCTTCAGTTTTGCCTGCCATTCAAAATAATCATGGCTGGTCCTCTATCTTGCCACCAATTCCCTCTTTTGCCCCATATTCCTTGAGGCCTTTCATATCTTAAAAACATCCATCTTTTTCTGGAAATATATTGAGTGATTTGGCCTGCACAGACTTCTCGAATAGAGAGGCTTAAGTTGCATTTGAATTTTCTATGCTTGGTGTCATGAAGGAAATAAATTTCAGTTTAACAATTCCATTGTGGTGGATACCTAAATGAAGAACTGATATCGAGAGTTCACTGACCATCTTGTGGCAAATTCCATAATCATTAGAAACAGCTCCTTGTTGGATTATGTACCAATGTACTAAGAGTTGGCATTCTTCTATGGCAAGGGTTCTAGATTTCAACCTATAAAGAAAAACTAACCTAATTCAAACAATCAGAATAGAAATTTGGACATTTTCTCCCTTAACTCACATCTTCACATGCATGTGAGATAACAAGGTGTAGAGGTGGATGAACACAGCAGGCCAAGCAGCAGAGGAGCAGGAAGGCTGACGTTTCAGGCCTGGACCCTTCTTCAGCAAAGACCCCCCCCCTTCACATGCATGTGATGTGTTTTCTTCATACAGAATTTTACACTTCTGACCATTCTGTCATTGAGTAATTTTCATGAACCAGTTGACAGAAGTTCAGATAGCCTGAATTTTATGGCTTAAAATGATCAGTAAAAATATCTCAATACTCAAAAACAAAAAAAAAAATCAACAAAGTGCATAAGAATAGCATACAAGATGGCTTCCCAAAGTGGAGTTTGGGATCCCATGCAGGGTTGAGAGATCCAAGGTACCAACAGTTGCTATGGAACTAGAGTTATAACACTGCACTCCCGTTCCAACAGGCCCCCACTTTCTCAACTCCCAAACTCAGGTCTCAGTGTTAACTGTACAGATAAAAAGTACAGATTGCTAGTATCAAAAGACAACTCCATGTTTTTAAAGAACATCCCAACACAACATGTGAATGGGCCTTTAACGGGGAGCCAGTACAGGTGGAAAAAGTTCTTGTAAGGTCTTTATCACGCATCATGTGCTGTATCATTAAAGTGTATGATTTCACTACAAGTATAGTACTACCAACTTGCATCAAACCACCTGTGAAATATTCTACGTATTCATAGAAAGCAAGGATTGAAATGTGTCATTTCTGCATAAAAATGACCTAAATAGCCTGCATTCAAAGTCAGCACAAGGTAGGGATTTAACTCTACTAATTTATACCATTCTAAAAAGCAGTGCAATTAAGACCAGTTACATGATTCAGCTACAAATGTATTCCATATAAGAAAGATAAAAATAACTAATTATATTTGCAAAGTTTTTGTAGACTGGAACTACGGCCTCTTTATTGCTCTTTACACTGATAACAAATTTAGTCACAGCTTGTGGCCCAGCAACTGATTAGCCAATTTCCGTGCTTAGTATTGAACTATGCACTTTGACCCATCACCGTTATATGTCTTTAGGCATGCTGCACACATTAGCACCACCGTGATTACACGGTCAGCATCTCAAAAATTAATCCTCATGATGTAAACTAATTATGATGTGTCTGAAGGGCCAATGGACTCAAAACATTATCTCTGTTTTCACTTCACAGATGCTGTCAGGCCTGCTAAGTTTCACCATCAATTTCTGCTTTCATTCAGATTTCCAGCAACTGCAGTTCTTTGGGTAAGGAAGTATTGAAAACGTACAAATATTTGAAATCTCAAAAGCTCACTGATACACTGACCTTTCCAGAACACGCAAGGGTATGCAAGACAGTCCAATTTCTTCCACAAACTTTCATCAGTAAATTTCTTTTCCTAAACTAAAATAGTGTTTTTTGGCAGGTTAACAAGTATAACAAGATTTTCAGTGCATGCTGAATTTGGAGCACATGCAGCCCCCAGAATATTTGGTTCATTTTTTTTCCTTTACATAATATTAGAACTAAAACAGCATGTTCTCTAGTTGGCTTCTCAACATAGCTCTAGAAAACAATGCCCAACACACTCCGCAAACTTGGCCTCCACAGCTTTCGTATTCAATTGGTTTACCCTTATACAGACTGAAGACACCCATTATGATTGGGTTGTCCACGCTACCTGCTTTTCTCAACGTCTGATTAATAATATTTTCTGAAGAAGGGTCCCAACCCAAAACATCAACTTTTCTGCTCCTCTGATGCTGCCTGGCCTGCTGTGTTCCTCCAGTTCCACACTGTGTTGTCTCCAATCAATATCTGCTGCAATCAATATCATTACCCTTTTCACACAAACAGATTCCACATATTGTTCTTTTGATTTGAGACCCCCCCCCCTTGCTAAATGTGCTAATCCCATCCCTTATCAGTGGAACTCCTATTCCTTTTCCATCCTTCCTAGTTGAATATCCTCAAATATTCAGTTCTCACTCCTGGTCACCACGCAGCCATGTTCCTGTAATGGCAATTGGATCAGATCCAAGTACCCCTATTAATGCCTAGGCCCATTTACATTGTTATGAATGCTGCGTGCATTCAGTTAGAGTGTCCTTAACTACATCTTTGTGACTTCATTCCAATTTTGAAGCATACTTAATTCTTGGCTTTGTTTTTCCTGCCTTCCTAGCATCTTTTCTCCTACCTTCCTAGTGTCTTTTGAACTCTCACTTCTGTTTATGTGCAACGTGTCAAGCTTGTAGTGATCTAAGACTACTGTACCACAAGCCCACCTGTTGTTTGTTTACAGCACACTTCAGGGATACTCCCTTTGACTGCCCCTCCTATTTGACCTCAGGATTTCTCCTTTCCCTTCAATAGTAAAGCTGCTTTAATTAAATTTGCCAGATTTGGCTCTGCCTCTAGTTTACATAAACACTTTGTGGAAGGGAGTTTTCCGGTAGGTTTACATTAGTGAACAGTCTGCACAGAGAAACCTACTCAAGATTGCTTTCCTGCTACAATGCAGCAGGCATCAGATAAAGTATCGCCCAATTCAAACCTAAAGCTTTATGTGCACATTATAGTCAAACATAGTTTTGCCGACTTTCTGTATATTTCATACATGGGTCTTTTCCCTGAGGAAGTTACTGGAAATTTCACAGGAGAGATCCAAGTGACTAGGGAAGAATGAGTAAAGGAGATTAGCATCAGTAGAAAGACTGTGCTGGAGAAATTAAATGTTGCTGAAAAGCTGATAAATCCGGGTCTTCATCCCAGAGTGTTGAAAGGGGTGGCTTCAGAGATAAACAATGCACTGGTGATTACCTTCCAAAATTCTCTAGATTCTGGAATTATCCCTGTGGATTGGAAGATAGCAAATGTTACCCCACTGTAAAAGAAAAGCTAGAGAGAAAACTGTGAATGACAGACATGTTAGTCTTAATTAGTAGTAGAGTAAACACTAAAATTTATAAATATGATAGGATAAACACCAGGTTGACAATGATCTGATTGGGCTTAGTCAGCATGGTTTTCAAGTAGTATTTGATGAATATTTTGGTGTTTTTGAAAATGATAGTAACAAAAAAATGATTAAAAAAACCAATGGACATGGTTTACTTACTTATTTCAGCAGGCTTTGATTAACAATGCCCAAAAAGAGGCTGATTAGAAAGGTTAAAGTAAATGGGATAGGAGGTAATGTAGTACAGAAAACAGAAAAGGATTAAATGGGTCTCAAGCTGGCAGGCTGTTCAAAATGGTGTATTGGAAAAAAATCAGTACTTGGGCTCCAGCTGTTCACAGTTTATACAAATGATTTGGAGTTGGGAACCAAACATATTACTTCCAAATTTGTGGATGACACAATGGGATGTGGGAATGCATGTTGAGAGAATGACGTAAAGCAGTTTCATTGGGATTTAAACAGGCTCAGTGAATGGGCAAGATTATGGCAGATGGAATATAATGTTAAAAAATGTAGGTTATCCACTTTCATAGAAGAAACAGATGTGCAGAGTGTTTTTTTAAAAGATAAAAGATTGGAAATTATCGATGTACAAAAGGGATCGAGTCTACTTATCACTGTCTACTCTCAATCATCAATAAAGTGATGGAAAAGGTGTCAGCAACAATGCTATTAAGCAGCACCTGCTCAGTGATGCCCAGTTTGGGTTCCACTAGGGCCACTCAGATCCTCACCTCATTACTGCCTTGGTTCAAACATGGTCAAAACAACTGATTTCCAGAAGGGAGGTGAGAGTGACTACCCTTGACATCAAGGCTGCAGTTGACCAAAATTGAAAATCAATGGCAAATAGGAAGACGGCTGTGGTTATTGACAGTCGTCTCAGCTTTAAGACATCACTGCAGGAGTTTCTCAGGTTAGTGTCTCGGCCCAAATATCTTCAGTTGGCTCAATGACCTTCTATTCGTAAGGTAAGAAATAAAGATGTTCACCAATGATTGCACAATGTTCAGCAGCATTCATAACTCTTCAGCTAGTGAGGCATGATCAAATGCAAAAGGACCTGAACAACATCCAGGCTTGGGCTGACAAGCTTCAAGTAACAATCACTCCACACAAATACCAGGCAATGACCATCTTCAACAAGAGATAATCTAACCACTGCCCCTTGATATTCAACGGCATTACCATTACTGAATATCCCACTATCAACATGCTGGAATTATCACTGAACAGAAACTCATTATATAAATACAGTGATAACAAAAGCAGGTCAGAGGCTAGGAATCTTGCAGTGAGTAACTCATGTCTTGACTCCCCAACGCCTGTATACCATCTAAATGGCAGAAGTCAGGTGTGTGATGGAACGCTCTCCATTTTCTTGGATGAGTGCTGCTCCAACAACACTCAGAAGCTTGACACTATCCAAAAGCCTGTTAGGTTGGCATCACATCCACTCCCTCCACCACCACTGACACCCAGCAGCAGTACTGTGTACTATCTAGGAGATGCACTGCAGAAATTCACCAAAGATCCTCAGAAAGCATCTTCCAAACCCTCCACCACTTCCATCTAGAAGGACAAGAGCAGCAGATACATGGAAACACCATTATGTGGGAACACCATTGGCAGGCTCGCCTCCAAGCAACTCACCATCCCGACTTGGAAATGTATCATTGTTCCTTCACTGTTGCTGGATCAAAATCCTGGCATTCCCTCCCTAGGGTCATTGTGGATCTACAACAGTGGTTCAAGGCAACAGCTCACCACCACCTTATCAAGGACAATTTGAGATGGGAAATAAATGCTGCCCAGTCAGTGACGCCAAATCCCATGAGTGAATGAAAAATATCACTAAAGGTTAACATGCAGGTGCAGCAAGCTATTAGGAAGACTAAAGAAAATGTTAGCCTTCATTGCAAGAGAATTTGTACTGGAGTAGTCAAGTCTTGCTGCAATTGTATACGAGCTTGCTTAGGCCACACCTGCGCGCAGTTTTGGCCTCCTTATCTCAGGAAGGATGTTGCTGCCATAGAACAAGTGCAACGAAGGTTCACTAGTTCCCGTTCCTGGATAGAATGTAGAACAGTACAGCACAGGAACAGGCCCTTCATCCCACAACGTTGTGCCGAACATGCGCCAAATTAAACTAATCCTTTCTGCCCACCTTGGTCCATATCACTCCATTCCTTGCATATTCATGCACTTATCTAAAAGCCCCTTAAATGACCCTATCATATTTGCCTCCACCACCACCTCTGGCAGTGTATTCTAGACTCCTACCACTGTGTAAAAAACATGCCCCTCACATCTCCTTTGAACTTCTGCCCCCCTCACCTTAAGCGCATGCCCTCTAGTTTTCAAATCTGGGAAGAAGATTCTGACCATCAACCCTGTCTACACATCTCAATTTTGTAGACTTCTATCGAGTCTCCCCTCAGCCTCCGCCGCCTCAGAGAAAACAACCAGAGTTTTTCTTAGCCTCCCTATATGGCTCATACCCTCTCATCCAGAAAGCATCCTGGTAAAACTCTTCTGCACCCTCTCCAAAGCTTCCACATCCTTCCTGGAATCTGGCAACCAGAACTGAACACAATAGAACATAGAACTTTACAGCGCAGTACAGGCCCTTCGGCCCTCGATGTTGCGCCGACCTGTGAAACCAATCTGAAGCCCATCTAACCTAAACTATTCCATTATCATCCATATGTTTATCCAATGACCATTTAAATGCCCTTAAAGTGGGCGAGTCTACTACTTTTGCAGGCAGGGCATTCCACGCCCTCACTACTCTGAGTAAAGAACCTACCTCTGACATCTGTCCTATATCTATCACCCCTCAATTTAAAGCTATGTCCCCTCATGCTAGCCATCGCCATCCGAGGAAAAAGGCTCCCACTGTCCACCCTATCTAATTTAGTGTGGTCAATCAATACTCTAGTGTGGTCTAACTGAAGTCTTATAAACTGTAAGATGACTTTCTGACTCTTCTACTCAATTCTCTGACCAATAAAGGCAAGGATGCCATACACCTTTTTTACCACCCTATCTACTTGTGTGGCCACTTTCAGGGAGTTCTAGATTTGAACCCCAAGATCCTTCTGTATATCAATGATGATCAGGGTCCTGCCATTAACTGTATACTTTTCCTTAACATTTGATCTCCCAAGTGCAGCACCTCACCCTTACCCAAATTATAGTCCATCTGCCATTTCTCTTACCAAATCTGCAACTGATCTGTATCTCATGGTATCCTTTGACAACCTTTTACATGATGTACAACTCCACCTATCTTTGTGTCATCTGCAAACTTACTAACCCATCCATCTACATTTTCATCCAAGTCATTTATATGTATCACAAACAGCAGAGGTCTCAGTTCGGCTCCCTGTGGAGCACCAACAGTCATGGACCTCTAGCCTGAAACACACCCTTTCACCCACTACCCTTTGCCTTCTATGGGCAAGCCAATTCCGAATCCACACAGCCAAGTCACCGTGGATCCCATGCATCTTAATCTTCTGAATGAGCCTAACATGAGGGGCCTTGTCTACATGGATTTTACTAAGGCTTTCGACAACATCCACTGCTCTACCCTCATTGATCATCTTCTCGATAAATTCAATCAAATTAGTAAGACATGACATGTCCTGTACAAAATCGTACTGACTATCCCTAATTAGGCTATAGCTTTCCAAATGTGCGTAAATCCTATCCCTAAAACTTCTCTCCAAAAGCCTTCCAACCACTGATGCGAGACTCAACAGTCCACAGTTTCCTAGATTATCTCAATTTCCCTTCTTGAACAGAGAAACAACACTTGCTACTTGCCAGTTCTCCAGGACCTCTCCAGTGGCTAGTGAGGATACAAAGATCTTGGTCAAGCCCCCAGCAATCTCCGATCTTGCACTTCTCAAAAACCTGGGATAGATACCATTAGGCCCTGGGGGACAATGCTCATTAAGAGACCTGATGCTGCTACTTTCTTGATCTCAAAATGCCCTAGCATAATTAGCATGCTGCATGCAAATCTCACTATCCTCCATATCCTTCTCCCGGGTGAATACCGACATAAAGTACTCATTTAGCATTCTCTGCCTCCCAGCCAAGTTCCCTCCTTTATCCTGGAGTGGTCCTACCTTCTCCCTAGTTATCCTCTTGCTTTTAATGTATGTATAGAATGCCTTGAGATTCTCTAACTATTTGCCAAGGTCATTTCATGGCTCCTTCTTGCTCGAATGCTGATGTAATTTGCCCTCCCCCAATTTAGTACTTTCCCACAAGGTCCTGACTTATCCTTATTCATAGCTATCCTATAAAAGCTTAAAGGAATTATGATCACGGCTTTCAAAATGCTCTCCCACTGAAAGTTCAGTCACCTGGTCAGGCACATTAGCCAATACAAGATCCAGTATAGCCCCTCCTCTCGTTGGACTATCTACATACTGTTTCAAGATGGCAGGAATTTTCCATGGAGACAGATTGGGCAAACTGGGTCTGCATTCTCTAGAGTCTTGTTGAATCAGAGGTGATCTCATTGAAGCCTACAAGATACTTAAAGCGGACAGCCAGGATATTTGCAGGTGAAACCAGGGTTCACAGTTTAAAAATAGGGTACAGAATTTTTTTTTTTTTAAAACTCAGAATAAATTATTTAACTCTTTGAAATTTTGTACTACAAAGGGCTGTAGAGGTTTAGTCTTTTGAGTATGTTTGGATAAAGACTGATAGATTTCTGATTTCCAGTGGTATACACGTTTACTGAGATGGGGCGAATAAAGGACATTGAACGTGGGGCAGCTGCCATGGGCAAAATGGTGTATACATGTTCCTATGATATGCACTCGGTTGTACAGTTTGCAATTTAAAGCAGGGCACTAAACCATTTTCGCTAACTGTTGAACACGATCAAAAGCTTTGTTTAAAAAATGCTAGCGTTTATGAGCCAGCATCTGAGCATATACAATACCACAGTCCCTTCTTGCAGTCTCCTTTAGTCCACACCCAGAGTACATTTGCTCCCTTAATGGTCATTCTAAATATATTCTAAGAATCAATACACACAGCATCATGAAGGACAGGTATCAAATGCAGAAAGGAATTTTCCCAAATTTCATCTAACAGCAATTATAAAAGGCAATATTGCAGAGTAGGAATCATCAATATTAATACTAGGATGGAACACAAAACTATTCTATTTTGTATTATATAAACAATCGTTACGGAGAAATGGCAACGATATATTTGGGGCACATTGAAACTTATTTTTTGGCAATAAATCAATCTAAAATTCACCTCTTTCATCAAACTCAATTAACCAATTCAAGTCCCAAAGGATCATCATTGTCGATGCACACCATAGGTTGCAACATTCAAGTCGACTTGGCACATGAGATGACAACTTATCCAAAGTCTCCAAAGTCATGCTTTTCATTTTGGATACACTGCATGGAAGTTGAATCCCCCAGCTGTGACATGCTGCACTTACATTAGTCACCCTCAACTTCTCACACCATAAATGCATTTTTTTTCCTTACTGGTATTTTAGAACTGGGTATCAGGAATCAAATAAGTGATTAGGACTGTGACGCAAAGCAACATCTATGGAGAGCAGACCACATATTGAGAACACAACAGGGAAATGAGTCTGCCTAAACAAATGAAGTATGATACTGGTTTCAAGCAAAAAATCATAACAGTCACTAACTCAAATAGCCATGTTGCACTAAAAGAAACCAGCAGTGAAAAACAGACAGTAATTGGGAGGAATACATTTGGAAAATGACCTTCAAGGCCAAATGAGTCAAGAAAACAAGGCCACTTGCCTGTTTCAAACAAACACATACCGGAATGGGTCTCTTAAAATTATCTAATGGTTACATCTTTGTCAGAAATGCACCTAAGCAGGCCAAATCAAATAGTGTCCAGTTTTAAAGGACAAAATCATTAAGTTTTGTGACAGAAGAGCAAATTCACTTCGAGATGAGCAAAATTCCTCAATGTCAAAATTACCAGTTTCCATAATTCTTCATCAGACGGTAATCAAATCAAATTTTTGAGGATTACGTCAGTAGCAACATTGATGGAACATCTAAGATTTTGATGAGCCTAGCAACTGAACTGTGGTTCGCAAAACTCCGAAAACAATTCCAGTGAAAAACATAGCTCATGAGAAGACACAAATGGTACTGGAGTGCATACTTGAGGGAATAAAATTAAAGCATGTGGTAATTCGCAAACATAAAAGCAAGCTGAATATCAAATTAAAACCAAAAGAACTGCAGATATCGTAAATCAGAAACAAAGTTCTGAGGAAGGGTCACCAGACCTGAAACATTAACTCTGATTTCTCTTAACAGATGCTGCCAGACTTGCTGAGTTTCTCCAGCAACTTCTGTTTTTGTTTCTGAATATCAAATTTGCTGCAGAGGTTTTATGCACATCCATGACAACAGTTGGATGGATGAGAAGGAATGCAGCTGTGGATTGATAATGTGTGGAAGGAGTGTACCAGTAGCTTAAACAAAGAATACAGTATAAAAGTATGGGATCTGTCTGGATCCTATATATCTCAATGAGATCAAGAGGTGCATAATGTCTGCAGTTCAACCTTTCGCTCTGTACCTCACCAAGCCAGTGAAGAAGGAATGTAGCACTGAAGAAAACAGAAGGATGACTGACAAAGAAAGATCCTGATAGAGTGGAAGAATTCATGCTGTCCTACCTTATGGTTTTATGGCTGCACCATCAAATCCTGGGATACTATTAATGCAACAACTGTCATCAGATTGTTCAAAAACACAGATTATCTAAATCAATGAATGGACAGAAGTTTTATTTATTGAGTGATGATTGTGAAACTGAAAGTGTCATTTTTGATCTAGAGTGGGATCTTTATGGTGATGCCATAGCCAAAGTGCCTCAGTTCTGAAGAAGGGTCACTGGACTCAAAACGTTAACTGTTTTCTCTCCACAAATGCTGTCAGACCTATTGAGTTTCTCCAACGATTTCTGTTCATGTTTCAGATCTTCGGTATCTGCAGTTTGTTTTTTTTAAAAATATAAATGGGATGGATCTCACCTCAACTAGTTACTGCCCTTGGAAACAGACGAGTGCAGGATGTCTTTCTTTTCTCCTACAAATTCTGTCTAAACAGTAACATCAGTCTTAAATTCTTTAGACTTAGTTAATGCAAGGCAGCGCTCAATATGCCATTAGCCCTTCACTACCGAAGGGCCATGTTGAAATTAGCTTTAAATTTCATTGAAAGAGCACATGAGGTTTGACAGGGATCCACATGTATAGGCCTGAAGTTTTCCAGCTGTTTACAACATGCGGATCATCCCCATCACAAATTGATCCCACTCTTTGAACTTTGATTTCTTGTACATCAGTCATTAGTGCGACACTGACACAAGTTGGAAACATCTTGTTCTAACGTGGAAGTTGCGTAATTGCATTGCTATTTTTGATCCTTAACAAACTGTTTCATTTGTTCAAACAGGCCAGATTCATTGTCCATGATAAGTGCTCCATGACCTTCAATCATAGATTCCTTTCCTTCCTTGGTCTTTATCCAATCATAGATACTGTATCTAGACAGACAGGCTGAGTGAGGGGGAATGAACTTGAAACTGGAGAAACTGCCTCAAGGAGCATGGGAAAGACAGAATTTCTGATTGGAGGAGCAGCAGCTTAATCTTTTCCACACTTGGTGCTCTGTCAATCAAACTCTGCACTGTTCATGTTCTCAGTGACAATGCACCTCCAATTGGACAGCAGCAAATTAAATTTATATCACAGGACTAACTTACACTGAAATTTTCATAGCCATCTTTGATTTTTCACAGGCTACTTGTAACATTGGGGACAAATTAGCTGGAATCCCTGTGCATCTGAACGTTTATAGATATCATCTAAAGTCAAGAGGAGGAAATGGCCAAGAGATGAAAAAGTGCAAGGACAAATAAAAAGCAGGAGGTCATGATCTCAATTTTCAAACTGAACCTGCATTTCAGAATTTAAAAAGGTTTGCACTGTAGGAAATTAATTCATGTATATAATTCAATCATACTTGGATAAAGGATATACATCATTGAAGTCCTCTATCAAGCCTAAAGTTAAAATTGCAAGAAGCAGCTATTCAAATGATGCAAATGTATATTAACAAGACCATTAGATGGCCCACACAGGGAATTAATGGGCAGTGTATCTTGAATTCAAAGAGTACTACTGACCCAATAATATCCTTTCACAGGTCTTCACCTTTTAAAAACATATAAAGATTATTTTTGTTTGTTTCAACAATAATTTAAATTTACATGCAAAAGCAGGTTTGAAAGAGAGAGAACAAGGGGGTAAGGGAGAGAATTTGGCATTGTGAAATGGAGTACAATCCAGTTTTTACCCAGGATTCAGAAAAATTTCTGGCAGGGTCACCAGCACAGAAAAGGAAGTAGAAATGGTCATTTCAAACTTTGTCCAATTAATGAGTCAGCATCAAACTGGGAGTTATTGTATCTGGTTCAGTGCAAACATGCAGTTTTAGGATCCTAGTCCTCCAACGCGTGAAATGGAGGTGAACAATAGGTTAAATCACAAGTAGTATTATAATAATCTCATTCAAGTCTAGTAGAAAGGTATAACGGTCTGAAAGGTATAAACTTACAATAGCACAATGACACTGACAACCAGGTGATCAATCACAATTGCATTACAATTCTAATCTGTAAACTATATAAACAAATAATACTGCGCTCAGGTGCTTCACCTCCAGTTAGTGACTCTCACTTTGTATAAATCAAGTATCATTTACTCCCATTAACATGGCCACGAGGATCAGCACAGTCGAACAGTTGCATCATCCTAGTAATACAGAATACTGGGACTAAAGGCCGACAGATTCTCTACACCTGATGAACTACAACCTAGGGAAGAGAAATAGCTGCAGAGATAAATAGATGCAATTGTGCCCCAGAAGTTCCCTAGATTTTAGAAATTTTCTAGCAGATTGGAAAACTAACTGTGAAGCTTCTAATCAAGAAGAGGGCATGACAGAAAACAGTAAATTATAGGTCACTTAGCCAAAAACACGTAACTGGGCAAATCGTGGAACCCATTACGAAGGAACCAAAACATTTAAGAAATCAAAATACAATCAAGCAGAATCAGCACGGGTTCATGAAAGGGAAATTGTTTGAAAAAGGACATCCTGTACATACAAGTGCAGCTGAATTTTCAAAAGACATTTGATAAAGTGTCAAATTGCACAAATTGCTTATGATGTCAGCTGTGAATACAGGATTGGTTAACTGGCACAAAACAGAGTCAGAATAAATCAGTCATTTGCCATTTGCCGTTTGCCAGTGTGAAGGCCTCAACTATTCCTACGTTGATGGAGGACCCAAATGTGGCCAAATTTGATGACAGTACAAAGATAGGTGGGAAGTCAAGCTGCAAAGGCTTACAGAGAGTGTGTGGGCCCAAATTTGACAGATGGAGTATGACATGAAAAAAAAAACAAACATTCACTACTGTATCACTCAAATTGAGACACATTTACTGAATGTTGTAGTCACAGTGATCTGGCTGTCAATCAAAATATAAAAGTAATTAAAAGGAAGCTTTTTGCACAAGTAATTAGAGGCAAATGGAATGTTGACCTTAATTGCAACAGTAATGGAGAATACAAGCAGGGAAGTTTTGCTAGAAGTGTACAGGTCATTGGTGAAACCACACCCAGAGTATTTATAGAGAGACATACTTGCATTGGAGGAAGTTCACGAGATTGATTCTTGGGTGAAGATTTTGAGATATCACCATAAAAATATGGAAGTAACATGCTTGTGTCATAGTAGGACTAGGATGTGACCAGCAGACAATGATGCTGTTACCCAGACTACTGGAGTAGATCTGTTGAGCTTTCCTGCAACGTGTGTATATTCTAATCTTCAATTAAACAGAACCTAACTAACTATAGCCTGTCAAGCATGATCAGTGAGTCTGCATAAAGAAGCCAGAAACATCTATAATGAAAGGTAGAACAGGTTGGGCCTATACACGTTGGCAGTTTAAAAAATGAGAGATGACCGAAATAGAAAACATTCAGGAGGCTTAACGGGAAGACTGAAAGGGTGCTCCACTTCAGGCGGAATCCAGAAATAGGAAGCACAGTTTCATGCCAAGAGCTGTGCATTTATGACGGAAGCAAGGACAAATTCTCTACCTAGCGATTTGTGGAGCCAGAGTAACTGGAGTACATTCAAGGCTGACAGATGGATTCTTGAACTACTGGGGAGTCCTGGGTTATGGAGAAAGACACATTTTCTCAATAGGTTCATTTCTTTGCTGTAGGGTTATATCACAGAATGTAGTGATGATGTAGGGCATCTTGGGATTCTTTCCTCACACTGAGAAGTGGCAGATGGAGTTTAATTTAAATAAATGTGAGGTGCTGCATTTTGGAAAAGCAAATCAGGGCAGGACTTGAACACTTAATGGGTAAGGTCCTAGGGGCTAATGGTGAACAAAGAGACCTTGGAGTGCAGGTTCACAGCTCTTTGAAAGTGGTGTTGCAGGTAGACGGAATAGTGAAGAAGGTGGTTGGTATGCTTGCCTTTATGGTCAGTGCATGGAGTATAGGAGTGGCGAGGTCATGTGGCTGTGCAGGACTTTGGTTCGGCCACTTTTGAAGTATTGTGCGCAGTTCTGGCCTCCCTCCTATAGGAAGGATGTTGCAAAACTTGAAAGGGTTCAGAAAAGATTTATGAAGGTTTTGCCAGGGTTGGAGGGTTTGAGCTGTTGGGAGAGACTGAATTGGCTGGGGCAATTCCAAAAGTGTCGGAGGCTGAGGGGTGACCTTTATAGAGGTTTATAAAATCATGAGGGGCATGGATAGGGTAAACAGCCAAGATCTTTTCCCCAGTGTTGGGAAGTCCAAAACTAGAGAGTGTATAGGTTTAAAGAGAGGAAAAAGATATAAAAGGGACCTCAGGGGCAGCTTTTTCACACAGAGGATGGTGCGTGAATGGAATGAGCTGCCAGAGGAAGTGGTGGAGGCTGGTACAATTACAACATTTAAAAGGCATCTGGATGTGTATATGAATAGGAAGGTTTAAGAGGGTATGGGCCAAATACTGGTAAATGGGACTAGATTTGTATAGGATATCTGGTTTGCGTAGGAGTTGGCCCAAAGGATCTGTTTCCGTGCTGTACATCTCTATGACTCTATCTGCCCTGTAGGCTTTTCCTTACCACCTTACTTAAATAGTGGCACAATGTTTGCCCAACCTCCAGTCTTCCAGCACCCCACCTATGGCTATTGATGATACAAATATCTCAGCAAGGGGTCCAGCTATTTCTTCCCTCGCTTTCCATAAAGTTCTAAAGTACACCTGATCAGGTCCCGGGGATTTATCCATCTTTATGCATTTTAAGACGCTCAGCACCTCCTCCTCCATAATATGGACATTTTTCAAGCTGTCGCTATTTATTTCCTCATATTCTCTATCTTTCATATACTTCGCCACAATAACTGATGCAAAAAGTCATTTAGTATCTACCTGATCTCCTGCAGTTCTACACATAGGTGGCCTTGCTGATTTTTTTTTAAAGGACCCTATTCTCTCCCTAGTTTCCCCATTGCCCTTAATGCATTTGCAGAACGTTTTTGGATTCTCCTTAACTAGCTTTGGCAAATATATCTCATGGCCCCTTTTTGCCCTCCTGATTTCTCTCAAGTATACTCTTCTAGTGATTCATTTGATTCCTGCTGTCTATACCTGACATATGCTTCCTTCTTTCTCGTCATCAATTTCTCTAGTCATCCAGGATTCCCTACATCTACCAACCTTGCCCTTCACTCTAACAGGAACACACTGTCTCTGGACTCTCATTATTGAATGCTTCCCATTTTCCAGTTGTCCCCTTACCTACGAACATCCACCCCGAATCAACTTTAGAACGCTCCTGCCTAATACCATCAAAACTGGCCTTCCTCCAATTTAGAACTTTAACTTTGATTCCAGTCTATCCTTTGTCATCACTATTTTAAAACTAATAGAATTATGGTCACTGGCCCCAAAGTGCTCCCTCACTGACACCTCGGTTACCTGCCCTGCCTTATTTTTCAACAGCAAGTCAGGTTCTGCACCTTCTCTAGTAGGTACATCCACATACTGAACCAGAAAATTTTCTTGTGCATGCTTAAATTCTTCTCCAAGTCCTAACACTGTGGCAGTCCCAGTCTATATTTGGAAAATTAAAATCCCCTACAATTTACCACTGACTCTTTTTTGTTTTTGGGGGGTGTGGGGGGGGGGGGGGGGGGGGGGGGGGGGGGCAGGGGTGCGTCTATAGTACAATTCCGCTAGGTGCTTATTCCTTTCTTATTTCTCAGTTCTATCCAAATAACTTCCTGGGACGTATTCCCAGGAATATCCTCAAGTATTGCAGTAATGTTATCCTTAATCAAAAATGCCACTCCCCCCTCCTCTCTTGCCCCCTTTCTATCCTGCCTAAAGCATCCATACCCTGGAACATTAAGTTGCCATTCCTGTTTAGCCCTGAGCCACGTCTCTGTAATTGCTATATCCCAGTTCCATGTTCCAAATCATGTCTCGAGTTCATCTACCTTACCTGTTAGGCTTCTTGCATTGAAATAAATGCAGTTTATCAGTCCTACCTTGTTATCTGCTTTTCCCTTGCCTGCCCTGACTGTTTGACTTACTCCTTTCCCAACTGTATATGTCTCAGACTGCTCTTTCCTCACGATCTCCCACCTGCCACCCCCCCACCGCAGCCGTCCCTCTTCTCCAGAGAGCTGTGGAGGTTGTGTCACTGAATATATTCAAGGCTGAATTACAATTTTGATTCACAAGGGAGTTGAAGGTAAAGATGGACAGCTAGGAGAGTGGAACTAAGGTCATAAACAGATTAATCATGATCTTAGTGAATGGCAGAACAGGTTCAATTTAGCTCACTGGCCTAATCCTACTGATGATCTTCTAATTTGTTTTCTCTCCCTTCACCTCTCTGCCATTGTTCTTGCTGAAAGTCTTTTGTCTCTAGGCACTCCCAGCTCTGATGAAAATCAGCTTCCTTTACCACAAATTCTGTCAGAGCAGTCAAGTATTTGTAGCATTTTCTATTTTTACTTCAATGTTGTTCAAACTTTCACTTAAGTGACAGTAGTTCGTATGAAAGCAAAATACTACAAATGCTGGAAATACTCAGCAGTCTGACAGTATCTGTAATAGCCAATCACATGATCATGCCTATTGATCACCTGCTCAATACAACTTGTGAACCGATAGCATCATCGGCTCTCTAGCCTAAACTTAAATACACAAGTCATGCGTGAATACTTCCATTGTTAACATACTTTAAAAGTAGTTATATTAGATAGTTGAAAACGTTTGCAGCAATTCCTGCAACTAGAAAAAATGAACTGGGTTGGGGTGCAGTTTATTCAACACAAAATAAATGTAGTTAACTGTGCAGCATTCATACACAAATACTAATTCACAGGCATCAGAAGACAAGCAAATTGTCCATGTGAAGAAAAAGGTATCAGACAGAGTGCATATTTTGAGAGTGGCAGATTCACCTCAACATACTAGTAAAATATTGGAATGTCTAAATTACCTGAGAGGGAGCAGCTTCATTGTAAGCAGCAGCAAAGAAACACAAAATGCTGGAGAAACAGGTCCATTCCAGCCCAATGTGACTTCTGCATAACTGGAAAGGTGCTAAATGGTGGGGACAGACTGTGAGAAGGTGCAGTGCAAAATACAAAGGGGTTGTTAATTGTTGTGAAAAAGAGAAACAGAAATGTAAAACAGGTGTAAATTAGGGTTTGAAGAGGAGAAATGGAGTCTTTCTGAGGGCAAAGCAAACTAAGACAAAAAAAGGCAAAACTGTGGTGGAGGTGGGGGAGAATGTAAGCAAAGAGAAGGTGAATGCAGCTGCCTTTTCCCTAGGGTGGAGAATTTCAAACTAGGGGGCATATTTTTTAAAGTGAGTGGAGAAAGATTTTAAAAATACACGAGAGCATTTGTTTTCTTTTAACGTAGTGGTTTGTGTGTGGAATGAACTGCCAGACGAAGTGGTGAATGCATGTACAGTGACAACATTTAAAAGACATTTTGATAAGGACATGAATAAAGAATTGTTAGGAGGGAGGTGAGCCAAGCGTAGGCTGGTGGGACTAGTTTAATTTGGGATTATGGTCGGCATGGAATGGTTGGACTGAAGGGTCTGTTTCTATGTATGGCTATGACTCTAAAATGGAGGACAGGTTCTGAAGTTATGGCATGTGGCATGCTGACACAGGAAGGGATTGAAGATGTGTTTGGTGAGGTCATCCTGCTGGAAGTGGCAGCAGATGACTCTTGGAATGCAGAGACGAGCAGGGTGAAAAGTGGACCCCTGTCATTCTGGGAAGGAGAGAAGGGATGAAGGAAGGAAGTGTGGAAGTTGGGCCAACATAGCATACGTGGCTGACGGCCCTGTCAACCACTTCTGGGGTGGTGACAGGTGCCCTGATGGAAAAGATGGTCACGTCAGAGGTACCCCAGTGGCATCACTGGAACAGGGAAAACTGGGAGAATGGAACAGAATCCACATTGGATGTAGGGCACAAGGATGTGTTACTGTGGTACCTGTGGGAATCAAAGGGCTGGTAATGGACGTTGGCTGGCAGACAGCCTAGTCAGACTAGGGGGCACATTTTAAAGTGAAAGGAGACTTTTCAAAAAGAAAAAAACCCGTGTTTTACACATTGGATGGTTCGCGTGTGGAATAAACTTCCTGAGGAAGTGGTGGATGTGGATACAATTATAACGTTTACAAGACATTTGGATAGGTGCACAAATAGGAAAGGTTTGGAGGGATATGGGCCAGGAGTATGCAGGTGGGACCAGTTTAGTTTGGGATTAGGTTCAACATGGATTGGTTGCATCGAAGGGTCTGCTTCCATGCTGCATGACTCTATGACTCTGACTCTAAATGGAAATAGAAGTTAACAGAGGGTACAGCCAGAGATTAAGACTGTGTGAAGGAGCAAGGACGATTGAAATGGGAAGCAAATTGTAGTTTGTGGCTTTTAACAGGTAAGTTGAGACCTTTTAGAAGAAAACCAGCCACCTGGGTCTCTTGCACATTAATGAGAGCATCAAAAGAAAGACGACTGAAAAAGCAACAAATTTGACTAGTATAGGAATCATCTCAGCAATTTCAGTGAAAGGAAACACTGAACTGTTTCCTAGTTTTTGAGGGCAAAAAGGGAATGCGAGTTAGTATTGGCAGATAAGGTTAAGGAGAATCCAAGCAGATTCTATAAACACATTAACAGCAAGAGGGTAACTAGAGAGGGGGCAGGGCCCCTTAAAGATTAAGGTCATCTTTGTGTTGAACTCCAGTAGATGGGAGAGACATTAAATGAATATTTCATGTCAGTTTTTACAGTGGAGAAAGAAATGATATCTAGAGAATGATGTGAAATAAATTTAGATGTTTTAAAAAGTCAACATCACAGAAGAGGTGGTTTGGGAGGTCTTGGAGAATATAAAAGATGGCTAAATCTCCGGGACCTGATTTAAAAATTCCCACAGTGTTCTGGGATACAAGGGAGGAAAGTGCAAGACCCCTTGAAATACTTGTACCATCTATAACTCTGGGTGAGGTGCCTGATGACTGGAGGGTGGCTAATTTTGTATCTTTGTTTAAATTGTTGGAGGTGGTGATTATAAAAGAAAGGATTTATGGTCATTTGGAGAGGCAAAAATTGATTAATCATAGTCAGCGTGGTTTTGAGCGAGGAAAATCATGTCTCACAAGCTTGATTGAGCTATTTGAGGAAGTTACCAAAAAGATTGATGATGGCAGAGTAGTAGTTGTTGTTCACTTGGGCTTCAGTAAAGCCTTCGACAAGGTTCTGCATGGTAGACTAATTACTATAATTAGGTTACAAGGGATTCAGGGTGAGCTTGCCAATTGCATACATAATTCACTTAATGGCAGAGACAGAGAGGGTGATGGAGGGTTACTTTTCGAACGGAAACCTGTCAACAGTGGTGCTCCACAGGGATCGGTTGTGGGTCCTCTTCTGTTTGTCAGTTATATCAATGATTTGGATGAGAATATAGAGGCCTGGTTAGTAAGTTTGCAGACAACACCAAAATTGGTGACATAGTAGACAGTGAAGAGGTTACAAAGGGATCTTGACGAAATGGGTCAATGGGCTGAAAAATGGCAGACAGAGTTCAATCTGGATAAATTATTGCATCTTGGTACAACAAACAAGAGTAGGGCCTATATAATTAATGGTAAGGCCTTGGGTAGAGCTGTAGAACAGAGGAGTGCAGGTACATAATTTTTTGAAGTTTGTGTCATGCATAGTGACGGTGGTTAAAAAGGTGTTTGGCACGCTTGCCTTCATTACTCAGTCCTTTGAGTACAGGAGTTGGGAAAGTCATGTTGAGTTTGTACAAGACATTGGTGAGGCTTCTTCTGGAATAGTGCGCGCAGTTCTGGTCACCCAGTTATAGGAAGGAGATTATTAAGCTGGAGAGGGTTCAGAAGAGATCCACCAGGATGTTGCCAGGTATGAAAGGTTTGAGTTATAAAGAAAGGCTGGATAGGCTGGGAGTTTTTCCTCACTGGAGCGTAGGAGGTTGAGAGGTGACCTTATAAAACTTTATAAAATAATGTGTGGTATAGAGAGAGTTAATGGTAGTTGTCTTTTCCCCAAGATGGGGGATTAAGACTAGGGGACACATTTTTAAGGTGAGAGGAGTGAGATTTAAAAAAGACATGAGGCAATTTTTTTTGTTTATAGAGGGTGGTACGTGTGTGGAATGAACTTCCAGAAGTAGTGGTGGATGGGAGTACAATTACAACATTTAAAAGTCATTTGGATAAGTACATGAATAAGAAACGTTTGGAGGGATATGGACCAGGAGGAGAGACTAGTTTAGCTTGGGATCATGGTCGGCATGGATCGGTTGGACCGAAGAGTCTGTTTCCACACTATTTACTCTATTTCTGTTTACTCTATAACTTGAGCAAGTATGCAACCAAGCCTGAAGCTTGCAAGTGCATGAGAGACGGCCCAAGTACCTAAGGAGAGAACAAGAGAAAAAGCAAACAGAAATACCTTCATATTCTGTTCCATATTTCAATGAGCCAATTGCCAGTATTATTTTGGACAGTAGAAATTTCATTTAATGATGCAAAATTCCAGTATAAAATTTCAAATGTCGAGTTTTCATTCAGCATTGACCGATCTGGCTGAAAACCACTCAAAAGCTGGTGAATTTATATTGGTTACTTTCATTAACTATGTGGACATGAAAATTTACAAGAAAAATAGTGGTTTTGACTAAAGAGTGAAAGAAAATCTTAGAAGTACTAAATACACAGTAGGTTGCAAAAATACTTCAGAAGTAAAAATGCAAAGCAGATACAGCCAATTGGTTACTTGCAGAAAATATGCAGCACGTAATATTTACAATGCAGTTAAAATAAATGTAATACTTTGAGTTTCCAAAGTTTGAACACTGCAGGCGTGAAGATGTTGCATATTGGGATATACTACATCAGGGGTATGCAAATACCTAGGGTCTTGAAGAGAGTGCTTAAAATTGAATCAAAGACAGTATTTTGCATGGATTATCATCAACTGCTGGGCAATTCCTTCAGATTACACCACAAACCAATGACTTTCCAATCTTGGTAGATACTGTCACATTCATCAAATTACCAAGCAAAACTTCAAAATAGTGATAAAAATAGCACAACAATGCTGTCAAACAGCCTAAGATGTACACTTTTGTAAATGATTATTCCTTGTTTGATGCAGAATTGTTGGGAGAAACTCTTACCACTACGAAGCACTACTCTCAACCCAATGTAGATCCCTGTCGTAGTTGTAGGGATTAATCAGGCAGCTTTTGTAGCAAGGGAAACCTGAAGCCACTGGGACTTGTCACTTCGACTGAACATCACCCTAAAGTGGTAGGCCATTCCACAATATGGGCTTCAAAAAATCCAGGCAGTGCCATGAACACCTATTGTGTTAGATAATATGGCAATGAAAAAACAAGCAGACAGCATTAATGGAAGTCATCTTAATTTTAACAGAAAATTTTAATGGTATAATCAAAAATTATCTGCGAGGTTTACCAGCATTTAATAGAAGGTTTCAGGTATTCCTCCCTGTTAAAAATACTCTTGCTGTCCGAACAGAACTTCTGTTGTAAATTCTAAAGGAGCAACTTCAAAATCTATCAGGCCCAAGAACAATAACAAATCTTCAAGACCAAGACAGAGCACCATACGTAGCCTCTTGACTGCAAAGGCCATCATGTGGAGCAAAATTTGCTTTAAAGATAGGCTATTGGAAGTTATTTACATCCACCAAAAGTCACAGTTGAAGAGTTTCAGGTCAGTATTGTGTGGGATCTTTCCACATTAGGCAATAACTTAAACAATTGCCAAATGTGTGAACCAGTCACCAAATAAAACTCAACATGTGGTGGATGTTGTATGCTTGATGTTTTATGGAACGGCTAATCATGTTCATAATTAGAACAGACACCAGCTTTGTCTTAAATGACAGCAGCCATCAAAAATACCAGAGATGTTGGCATTTTCTTCTATGCTAAATTTGTAACCACTTCCAAATCAGGGACTGCGAGCAGGAGCTTAGATTCAACTCCAGATTTCTTGCAAGCAGACTGATGGGTGCTACAGACACTAGTTTGTGACCTCAATTCATTTTTCTAGAAAGGATGCCAAGTTGCCATTGCCCTTCTCAATGCTGCCTTTCCTACACCTGTCTTTTAAGGCAGAATCTGTGCGCTATAAAGAACTTCAAGTGAACAACATACTCATTTTTGCTTCTGCAACACTGCTGCTGACCAGAATGATTTCCATAATTTTATCTGCTACTGACAGAATGAGATTACTAAAATGCTACATTTGGTTAATATTACTACAGCATTACAAAAGTTGGACTATAATGTAGACAATACAAGTTAAATTAAAAGCAATGTAATTGTGGTTTGAGACCTGAGAGGAAGATTAACTGGACAACACACAACTATTGAGAAAGTTGAGGAAAACAGGCATGTAGGAGGAATTTTTGAGAGTGATCATCAAGAGCAAACTATAATTTCAGAGTTAAAAGCTAGAACATCTGGTAATGATTGATAAAATTGATGGTAACACAGGAAGATGAAGAAAAAGAAAATACATTCTTTTAGATAGAACAGATATGAGATTTGAGAACATCAAGGTGTTGGCAGCCATCAAGGGCAGTGATATTTGCATGGTCCCTGATTGTATACCATGTTTAACACTAAGAAGCTGATGATTAATAGAAAAAGTCAATAGGCCTGCATTTACCTGGCCAGATTTGCATCTCTCAAATATTCATAACAAATTTGCATTTAGTCACTCCAGCAGGACTTTTCCAGTACCCAACGAATCCACTGTAACTGTGACCACGGCTGAATAATCACTTAGCAAATCTATTTTCCTACAACCTAATTTTAAAGATCTCTTCAAACCATTTTTACTGTTTGTTGTAATACTGAAAAGGTACTGTACTTCTTTTCTGCACCTCAGTTCTCTAGTGCCCTTCCATAGTTTATTTTAATGTGTTTTAACATCCTTTTACATTTCTTTCTACATCCTATCACTTAGCCGAGACAAATTTATTTTATTATTGTGTAATCAAGCATGAAGTGATAAAGTTGCAAAAGGCAACTTTCTCATTAATGCTCCTCATATCAAGTCTATCCACTAACATGTAATTAATTTTCAATTCTGAATTTGCCATTAAAACAAGTGCTCCACTCTGCTCCTGATCACAACTTTCAAAACTCTCATCAGTACCATTGTTATCTCAAGTCTGAACTATTCCAGTACTCTCCTGGCTGGCCACTTGCCTATACCACACAAACTTAAACTTCTCTAAATCTGAATCCCATATTTTAACTCCCACCAAGTTACCCATCACATCACCAATGTGCTTGCCAATCAACATTTGCAGGCATCAGATCGTGCATGCTTGAATTTTAAAACTGGTTTCCCTCCATGATCTTGTCCTTCCCTTTTACTGTTGTCTCCTCTAGACTTACAAGCTAAGATTTTAATTAGTATACTTTTGGTCGAGGTCTTAAGAGCTACAAGACACATTGCTGAAATACCTTAGACCTCACATGCCATGACAGAAGGTACAACAATCCTTTTAAAGTGTACTTAGATCTTTGGACAACGTGGCACAGCCTCTTCAAACCTCAAATCAGAGCTTTTAGTTTAACTAAAAAATCAACACTTAAAGCACTTTTCAATGTTGGTTTTAGAAGCAATGCCAGCAAGCAAAACAGGAATTGGATTACTAGATCATTTCCATAAACAGAGTTTATATTAAATTACCTAACACTCTGCATTAGAATGAATTCTACAATGCCCATTCCTAGCCACCAATTTACAAAGAGAAGAAAAGACACTTACTAGTGTGCGCAATCAATGAGCTGATATTCATTCGACCTCTCGTAGCATGCTTTCACACCTTCATCCTGCCAGAGTATCGTTGTATGTTCATAGAACTCCTGAAACAAAAATATTTAAATCTTATTAGCATCTGCAAAGCTCAAATCATATTTGAACAGTGATGAAAATTACACATAAACATGGTACTTATGCACTGCTGGTTACCTCCACACCATGACTGGTGCAAGATATTGGTATAGTTAGAAGGATGTTCGATTACCATACAGTTCTGCACCATAAGCTGCACAATGGAAGACAATTGGGTCATTTGGCCCCTCAAGCTCATTTCACCATTTAATAACACCGCTGCCGATCTCACACCTAATTCCATACATCCATCTTTGCTTCATATTCCTAAAATCCTTGGCTAATATAAATTAGTCTCAATTTTAAAAATCACCAACTAACCTAGCATCAGCTGCTGTTTATGGAAGAGAATTCCAAACTCTCACCATTTTTTGCAGAGGTTTTTCCCAGTTTCACCTCTCAGAACATCTAGGTTTAGTTTTGCGACTGTGGTCTCCAAATAATGGACTCTCGAATTAGAACAGATTCACTATCTCCATCTATTCAATCTCTTGTATTGATGGAGTCATACAACTCGGAAACAGACCCTTCAAACCAACTCATCCGTGTCAACCAGACATCCCAATCTGACCAAGTCTGTTTGCAAGCATGCCAGTTTACTATATCTCTCTATAACCTCCCTATTCATATACCTATTCAGATGTGGAGAAAACTTTGATCAAAGTTATCTTTTACAGTTCTAAATGCTAGGGAATATTACCCAATGTGCAACTGTTCCTCATAAATCAACCCCAAGGTGTCCAAGCATCAGTGTCATAAATCTAACCTGCACTTTGTCCACTATACTCTTTCTGAAGTGTGATGTATGTATTATCTAGTATAGGTGTCTACAAACGCAAAAACAACTGCATTTGTTGGAAATCTGAAACAAAATCAAGCTAGGATGGAAATAGTGAGACCAAACTGCATGTGCACAGAGAATGGATAAGCTACTTTTTCAAGCATTTGATCCTTCAGTTAACCAAACTCAAAATGTTTATCTTCACAAAATGCTTGACCTGCTGTGTTTTTGCAACATAAAAGTAGCTAATGCTTAAATACACATATTTGGGTAGTGCCAAGCATTCTGAAATTGTGCACATATCATACATATGCTGAGTGGAACCGATCCCTTAAGCCCCAAATCCCCAAAATAGGTATGATTGAAACTCTCCTCACCCATCACTCACTTGCTTCAAAAGCCTTCCAAAAATCTAACTCCATTTTTGGAATCTTTTCTTCAACTCTTCCTGTTTCTGCAGTGTCCTTTCTCCCCTTATAAATTTTTCCAAGGCCTTTCTAATAACATGGCTCCTACATGAATTCAGGTAGTTACTGTTCTGAAACAAAACTCTGCTTGACTGGCTCCCAATTCACCAACTTTAACACCCACTCTTATAACCATGAATGGAAATTGATAGCAGTAAGTACCATCTGAAAGATGTAGCATGGCAGTTCAAAGGTTCTTACGATAGCACCCTGCAATCTTGTGACTTTGATCACCGAGAAGGAAAGGGGATGCACATTATGGGAACACTATCTTCTGCCAGTTCCTGTCCATACAAACTTGACTTGGAACCATAAAACTATTTCTCACCACTACAATTAGCGACTGACCTCCCTCCTCTGAACATGGTGCCATGTCTTTCCCAGGTGGTGTCCTGGGACCAAATTCAAAAAGGGTAAAAGGGTACCTTAGCTATCCCAAAGAAATGCACTAAGAATAGACTGATCTACTTGGTCTAACATCCATACTTCAGGTTCCACATTCCAGGGATCCCAAAACCCAATTTCAAAGAAGGCAGCTCATAATTTAAATGGCTGGCTGCCTTTAAGAGCTACTTGTGTACAAACAATGAATTCCAATCCCACTCTTGAGAGAATGAGAAATGCCAGTTTTAGGGGCAGGACTGGAGATTCCAGAATCCTTCCAGCAGTTGCACCACAATGGAGAGGCATCTACAAGTTATGCAAACCAGGTGAGGTGATCCTATATGGATAGGGTCACAATAAAAGAGAGACCCTGGATATTTTTCATGAGGAATACATATGACAAGCAATAATCTGAGACAAGCTGAGATCAAGCAATGGAATGGAAGCCTGTTTACAATGCTTTAATTGACTATTGATAAAGCTCATGACTCCGTGCAGTTTTTAGTTAATGTTGTCTAAATAAGCTAAAAGCTACACAAATAATTGTTTGAAAGCTGATTTCACCCAAGTCGTACACATAATTCTAAACCTGTTATGAAGAAGTTCCTCTATTAGCTATTGTCAACAGGCTTTGTCCACATATTCATCTCTCTATTCCCACACCTCTACCAAAATCAGAATTCCACTATTCCATTCAACAAGCCTCTGTCATTTCCTCCACCTATCAATGTGGCAAATACATAGTGCTGCCTGAAGCAGGTCTCCCCTTCAATTCACTTTCACGAACTGTTCCCCTCAGATATCCTTGTTCATTCTTCCATCACTGCACAGAATGACAGAATTCATTACTGCACGTGGTCTATCGGAACTGGCTGCTCAAATGAGCAGGCATGTAGAACAGGAGTGTCTCCTAGTCAGCTATGCCTGACAAAGAGCAACACCCCTAAAACTAAGCATCTGGCAACAAGTTATCAACCTGTTCTTAGGAAAATCTAGCTGTGGAAACAGACAAAATTGAATGAATGGTCGTAGGAATGCTTCAAAGTCCAAATTTATCTTTTTAGGTAGCACTGCACACATGTATCATGTGCCATTATCTTCTATATTTCTACACAAGGTAAAGAATGAGGCAAGGTTGTCGACTGGCATTCATTTTTATCGTTACCATGTATCAATAATACAGTGGATGCAAACAAAAATGCTTTCAACAGTACTTGCTCCCAGCTTTCTGGAAATAGTGCTGTGGCTTATCGACTACAAAATGTATTGTTGGGTAACTTCCTGAAGGAACTGCCTTGCTCAGCTTCACCAATAGATTACAGTTGTGGAAAATTAAGTCTTGAGGTAATTTGCATTTATACATTAGCACAAAATTGACTGCAACACCCGTGCTGCTTATTCACTGAAGATCAGCAGAGATCATAAACAAACCTTCAATTGGTGCAACAACTAGATTCTGCAGACTATGAATTAGGAGTATTAAAGAGATATAATAATACCTTTAATAATTCAGTGTCTTTTATAAAAAGAAGTTACAACATTGGTATATCAATTGCTATACATTTTAGTGCCATTGGAACATACCACGTTTTATAAATATAGTGCAAAACATCTTTAAACACAAACGTCAACAACAATTGTAAGTCTTCATATGTACATTAAACACAAATGGACCCTAAGCATTGGGTAGTTCATTAAATGTGATGGTAAGAATGCAACACACTAACATGCTACTTTGTTAATAGATGCAAGAATGTATATGTTTTCACGTTGGGAAATGTTTGGGAATGGGGGAAGGTTCATGAATACGATTCAATACTGTTGAAGACTGCAGGACTTTATTCAATTCAACCAAAAACTTCCAATTTCCCAGCGTACCAGTGTATTTTATAGCCTACTTTATACAATGTTGAAAGTAAATCAAATGGTAAATTTAAGGAAAACCCCACCTTGATAAAAAGGACAACAAAAGTTAATGCTTACAGACTATAATAATCAATACACAACCCTGGACTTCTAATCAAGATTAAGACAAGTCTCAGTACAGTAGTTTAGTGATTTTAATTCAATTTAAGAGGAAAGAAAGGGATCACAAAATCACAACTACCATAACCCAACTGATTTACAAACTGGTCCTCATTTTCACCGAAATAGCCCCTAGTCCTAACAGCACCCTAGTTGCTTTTTAGACAGCCAGGTGTACCAAATTGCTTTGAGAGGAGGACTGGCAGCTCTTCAGAGTATCTCGGGGAAGATAATAAATGATATGATTGCAGTGATACCTACAATGCTAGAGAGAATTGTAAAATTAAGCAGCTCAACACTGCAGCTTCTCTATGCCAAATTATTTAAAACTAGTAAACTAGCATTATTGTGACAGATTTCAATGCAAGAGGAGATATGAAAATTGCTGTGCTGGAAATGGGTGGATCTAAATTATCAGAGAATTCAAATTAGACTGACTGGACAGAATGGATGATGCCAAATATAGGCACTGTACTAGACAGAATCCATCTCAAAGATAAAGATCTCACAACACTCAATAGATTCAGTATCACCTTTTCATACTTTTTCAAAAAAATATTTTCCACTTCACTGTGGCATCTTCACCAATCATAGAAGGCACAAAAAGCACTGGTGACACGGAGGTAGTGACCTTACCTCTGAGCCAGAAGGCCTGGGGTCAATGCTCATCTGCTCCAGCTAGATGAGTAATAACAAACCCATACAGATCAAAACTGGAAATGACACTGCTCACCATAACAGACCAAACAGTATAAATTCCAAGTGGAGTAGAATAACATCACTTCATCGGAGGGTCCATTGATGGTGTCACTTAGCATGGTGACGAAACATCTGAACGAGACCAAGCCAGCTCAGCGAGCAAGTCAACAACCTCACCCACAACCCGAGCTACAGATCTTTGCCAAAACTTTGAAGGCCAACATACCATTTGCCTTCCTACTTACTCACATGAGAATCCATCTGCCATGTTCAAGCCATTCGCTCAGTCCAACCAAGTCCTCTTGAAACCTTTTTACATCCTTGTCATCTCCTGTTCCAACCCAGTTTGAGGTAATCAATGAATAACTTGCTAAAGGGTGTTATGACACACCTCTGGAGCATGTGGGACTTCAACACAGGCCTCTGTCTCAGAAATATGGACATTACCACTGCGCTGCAAGAGCACAACCAAATCATTTACATAGACTGAACAGCTGTGGACCACACTGATTATTGTGGTTCCCCATTTATAAAATAGTCTGCCATCCTGAGAATGATCCATTTATTCCTACTCTCTGCTTTCTTCCTGTTAACCAATTATCAATCCATAGTAATAAATTCATTCCAATCCCATACATTCTAATCTTATTTGTGGGACCTGAACAAAAGACTTTCAAAAATCCAAATATACCACATCCAATGGTTATCCTCATCAATATGATTTTCCTTTCATATATTCATGATGACTCTGCTTAATTTTATCATTCTTTTCTAAATGTCCTCTTATCACATCCTTTATACAAGATTCCAACATTTAGCTGACAATAGACATCAAATTAACAGGGCTGGAGTTCTTGATTCTCTCTCTCTCTCTTTCCTTAAATAGCGAGTTTACATTTTAATCTAATGCACAGGAACCTATAGTTTTGCAAGATAACCACCCGTGTATCCACTAGCCCTCTGGCCACCTCACTTAACACGGAGATGAAATTCATCTGGTGCAGGGATTTATCAACTTTCAGTTATATTTTCAAGTACAACAAACTTTATTTTAACTAGCACACTCAACAAACTGGCAAAAATTATATACCTCAAATACCAGAAGTTTACACAGTCTCCATGATTTCCAAGTCGTCAATTGAGGGTATAAGTGAGAAGGCTCTCTGCTGATCAGTTTTATTAAAGGCAAAGTTGCTTTATTAAAGTGATTTATGCTGTAAATAAAGTATAACAGCGATGTCTATACTCACTTCATTACATTTATATTACTTAGTGTGCATTTTTACAGTTTATGTGGATCTCGATCAACCAGATTAGCTGGCCTATCAGCACATGCCTGGTCCCATAGACACCAGTTAATAAAGTTTGTTGTACTGATTTATTTCAGTTTGACAGTTTCACAAGTCCCTGGTCAACTAGCATTTGTGGAAGATTTTCTGCAACCTCTTAAGGAACCATTTAGCTTCTTTGCCATTCTCTACTGTCCACTATACATTCTCATATCTATTTGTAATGGCCCAACCTGTGACCTGCTTATTCTTTCCATTTCTATACCTAGAGGTTTTTACAGTCCACCATTACGTTTGTGGCTAGTTTGCATTCACATTCTCTTTTCCATTTCTTAATCAACCAGTTTCCTAGGCCTCCACTGCTGGTTTCTAAATTACTCCCAATCCTCCGAATTACCAGACATTTTTTGGTCTTCCTTAAAGCCACCTCCTTTGATCTATTGCAATCTTTAACTTATTTCATTAGCCATGGCTGATTTGCCTTTCCCTTTGGATGTTTGCACCTTCTTTTTATCACCTTCTCTGCAGCTGTAACACTGTAGTCGGCACTCTATTCTACTATCCTGATGCACTTTGTATGGTACAATCTGCCTCAATAGCACAGTAAACTACACTTCTCACTATATCTTGGTACATGTGACAATAAAATCAACACTGATCCTGTTCCTTACTGAGAGTGCTACCCCACCTCTTTTTCATTTTTGCTTAACCCTCCGAAGTGCTGAATATCCTTTTAAATATTCCATTCCCAATCTGTCACCCCACAGCCACAATTCTGTAATGGCAATTAAATTATCTCTATTAACCATAATTTGTGCACTCAAATAATCAATCTTTTTGTAAATTTATCAGCATTCAATTAGAGCCTTTAATAGGGTCTAGGCCTGAAACGTCAGCCTTCCTGCTCCTCTGATGCTGCTTGGCCTGCTGTGTTCATCCAGCTCTACACCTTGTTATCTCAGATTCTCCAGCATCTGCAGTTCCTGCTATCTCTGCTATAATATTAGTCATGCCCCAAGAAACAGCCTGCGCATTTTGTACAGATCCTCTGCTCCTTCCCCCAACCAATCACAATGCTTCAGATACTTGATGTGCTTCCCACTACATCAATTCTCCAGCCAAGTGTTCACTTGCTGAGTTCCACTATTTCTTTTTCTGGTTCTGAGGAAGGGTCACTGGACCGGAAACGTTAACTCTATTTTTTTCCTTCACAGATGCTGCCAGACCTGCTGAGCTTTTCCAGCAACTTTGTTTTTGTTCCTGGTTTACAGCATCTGCTGTTCTTTTGGTTTTTATCCATTATTTTTATTGTCATCAGCGCGTAGGACTGAAAGTAGTCCTGTGACTACTGCTTTAGGAGGTCCTGTTTTTCAATGTCCTTCAAATCAGCTTTTAGGATCTTCTCCCTGTATGAACGTGAACCATAACCTCAACTGATTGCTCTTACCCAGAAGAACATCCTGCAGCTGCTCATTAACATTCCTAACCCTGGCACTGGGAGGCAACTAAACATCCTAGGAGTCATGTCTACGGCCAGGGAAATGTCCGTCTATCCCTCTAACCAAAAAATCCACTACAACTATTGGTCTTCCCCCTCTCTTCTTTATCCTCTCCTGTGTAGCTGAGCCCCTTGTGATATAATGAATTTGGATTTGACTGCACTCCTCAGAGGAACTAATGCCCTTAAAAGAATCCAAAATGGCAAACGAACCTCGGGAGACTCTTGCACTATCTACTGGTTCTCGGGCTGCCTGACAATCACCAATTCCTTTCCAACTCCATGCCCCTGCACTGCTGTGTGACCACCTCTTTGAGCATACAATCTGTCCAGCTCTCATGTCATCTCTAATTACTCGAGTTCTGAAATCTGTGCATATGTTTCTGAAACTGCCACCATTTAATGCACATGGTCATCTAAGTCACTGGAAGCATCCATGACTTCCCAGATGCAAGACATGCATTTCATGTGACTCTGTTGTTCTGCCTTCATTTACCTTACATCAGTCTAAGCGTAGTCCAAAGTAAAAAAAAAACCCTTTATTTTACTTTGGACTATGCTTATAGTGATGTAAGGTAAATGTAAGCAGGACAACAGAGTCACATGAAATGCATCTGGGAAGTCATGGATGCTTCTAATGACTTCAAATAAAGTTAACTTTATTTTACTAGGCCTTAAGTTAATAAAGTAAACTACTGTTAAATCTTGCTAATACCGATAAATTCAACTAACCTTATTTTAAAGCATCTGCTTCCCCGTGAACAAAAGAAAATAAGAACCAGGAGGAGTAGGCCATTCAACCCGAGCCTGTTCCACCTTTTAATACTATCATCTCGGCTGATCTCATCACAGTCTCAACTCCACCTTCCTGCCTACTCCCCATAACCCTTTGCCCCATCACTAATTAAAAAATCTACCTCCTCCTCAAATTTAGTGTCCCAGCATCTACCACCGCACTATGGATAGTAAATTCAACACATTCACAACCCTTCGATAGAAGTAATTTCTTTTAATCTCAGTTTTAGGGTATAGGGCTGACACTGACATTAAAACAATGACCCTTTGTAACAGTTTGCTCCAATGAGGGATATGGGGAATGGGTGGAAAAGTGGAGTCAAACCATAAGCAGCCAAAACCGAATGATGGAGCAGATTCAACGACTTGTGTTGCTTGTTCCTGCACCTATATTATTACGGCTATGTCCTTCCTTGGTGATAAGAAAGAAAGAGACAAGCATATGAACATAATTTAATTGGTAGGTTAGTGTTCAAGCGCAGATGAATCAAAGATCATGTACAACACCAGTCTCAAGCACAGCTATTTTTAGGAGAAAATCAGACATAAATCATCAAGACTACCAAATGTTTATGTGCACAATGAGAGCCAAGACAAAATCTTCAATGGAAATGTACACTTAACTTGGCTATAGAGTCAACTATTTTGAGAGTTGGCAAGACAGAACTCAAAGGCACACTGAGCAGTACAGACACCCTCAACTGTCCAAGTCTTGCAGAAGGGAAAACCACAAATGTTCTGCAGATGAGAAACTAATAAATAACTAGAAGTCCAAAGTTAGCTTTCACAGTTTATGTTAATTGTAAAACTTGACTGAGTAACTGTTTTGTGACCTATTTGCACTACACGTAGATCTACTTAGCCATTTATCATGCTCATCAACTGTAAAAGATTTAGTTGCGATAGTCTCTGAATTTTGAAGTATGTGCTGACAATTCAGCACTCAAATTTGGAATCTTCACAGCTGATGTACACAATTATTTCAATCATGGTTGTTCAAGCTGCTATTTAAAGGACAGATGTCTTCATCATCTTTCACCAAATATCCATCTCACCTCAGCACGATCACTGACAAATCCAGATTGATCATGCAATTATGACAGTATCACAAAACTACAAATCAATTCACTGTTTAATATCGTGATCTAAAACTGGTACATCTTCCACAGATCTATCTGATCAAAAGAGGATTTTTCTCCCGAGACAAACCAAGGGAAGAAGCTCACTGACTACTGCCAAGACTGGCTTTGAGGCAAGACAAAAACAATGAACTGCAAATGCTGGAAATCTGAAACAAAAACAACTGCTGGGCAGACTCAGCAGATCTAGCAGCATCTATAGAGAGAAAGCAGAAGTGACATTTTGTGTCTAGTGATCCTTCTTCAGAACTCCCCAACCACCCGAAATCAGTGATACCAAGACAGCTGAAGATTTGAACAGGATTCATATCGGACTTGAAACATTAACTTTTTCTCTCTCCACAGGTGCTTCTAGAGCTGCTGAGTTTCTCCAGCAATTACTCTGTTTGTTTCAGATTTCCACCACATTTGCAGTGTTTTGCTTTTGTTTTGTTGGAATACGGATTCATGGATTTAATAAGGAGCCTTTTTTTTTTGCATGAAGCATTTACACTTTTAAAAGGTGAAAAGGCAATACTTCTTCCAGCACATTACATACACAACAGGGGTTCAGAGAACTGAATTCAGCACGTAGGTTTTTTGAAATTCTAAGCTGAATTCTGAACTTTTGAACCACTAATCACACAAGCCCAAACAACAAAACAAAAACCAAATTTTACAGCCTATAATCAATGCAAAGAACTTTGATGATCAGAAAAATTGTTAGACAAAAAATTCTTTTTAAAAGCATGAAAAATTACAAAAAAGGTATAAAAATTCTAATGATTTGGATGGTCATCTTGCAAAAATAAAATGTGTATATTTTTCTTCAGGAAACAATAGAAATGCTGACCATCAGTGGAGAATTATAGCCAAAGGTAGTTTCCATAAAAAGATTCATTTGAGCACGTGAGAATAAGCTGATATCCACGTTAAAAATATGTACCAAAGTCATGTGCACTCCTCAAACATTATCCACTTCCAATCAATAAAGACCCATTCCATTTAAGAAAGTAATTAGCAAAACTCCAAATGGTACTACAACTATGACAGAATTAAAGTTAGGCAAATGACTATACAACTGAATAAATGAAGTGGGTGGCATTTGAGAGGGGCCAGTGTAACTTTTGTTATAATGTTATTACTGAACAAGTTAGAATGCAGCTCGATGGATCATTATTTATGTCTTGATTTTAACAAACTAGTTTATCACTGAAACATAAGCATGTAATGTTGCAGACTTTGCTTCAATAAAATAGTTTATTGCAAATGAAGATAGTTTGGATTATCTTAGCTACTTATAATACACATTAAAAGGTTTTAGACACAAAGTACAATTCCGTTAATCCTACAACACTCCTTTCTGAATTAAGAAGAAAGGAGAGAGGTTTTCTTCAGCACCCAAAACAAACCTGGTGCAGTACCAAAGGCACCCATATAATACTCACATCAGTATCCCTTTTAGGGGAGATATAACTCACTTGGGACTGTGAAAGCTTCTTGAACCTATCACATACTTGGCCTAAATAAAAACTTGTGGGTTTCTCTCTGGCCTGAAGACACCATCACTAAGGACCCAATCCATTATATGCTTCTCTTCTCAGGAGCACTGCTCTAAACAGCCATCCTGTTCCAAGATCTTCACAGGCCAAGAACCACTACCCAAATTTAAAAATGAACCTAAAATTCCCTCCAATGTAGGTGTTTCCCTCAACCTTAAAAATTCCAAAACAGTAACAAACTTTTGAGGTTCCATTATTTGACATGCTTGGTGACAAACCATCTAAAATAAACAAAAGTCCATTTGTGGACAAACCAATTCACTTTACTGCCAGGTTTAAAAGCAATTGCCATGGTTACATGTTAACTATTAACTTGACAGACACAAAAACCCACTGGTTACTAACAAATAAAAAAGTCCCACACTCATCCCAAATATGAAAATTCTACATAAAAATCCTATAGTTGTCATAACAATAATGACGACACATCAGAAAACCACAGACAAAAACCAAAGCACATTAATGGTTAAGTGTCTAGAGAGTATGAAGTAGTTTAAATTAACACTTAGGAATTAATTTAGAAATATTAGCATGAATTTGTAATGAGCAAGTCATATCTTACTTGAGTGAATATATGATTTATTTATTTATTGTCCCTTGCATTTCCGTGACTAGTACAGTAAAATATAGCAAAAAGCTTTAGTCACCACAATCCGGAGCCATTTGAATAGTTTAAGAAAGATAAAAGATATAACTGAAAGAGTCCTAAACCCTGAGCCACCAACGACACCTATGCCACTACCCCTCCTCCACCTTACAGGAACCTTTGTCATAGAAATGCATTGATACAAGAAATGCAGTCATCAGTGAGGTAAAGGGAAAACAAATCTTGAATAGTAATTGATGGATGCTTTCATCAAAACAGGGATCAAGGTTAACTGTGAAGGGGACCTCAATGGCTACAGGACATTGTGAATCTAAGTGAAAACCACAGCAATAAATAAAGAGGCAGAGCGCAAGGTGCATGCAATGCCAACTGAGGTGGAGCAGCAGCAATTGCGTGGGAGATACAGCCTCAGATGCAGAGAGCTTAGTAGTAGCAGGTCATCTTCAATGCAAAGCATGAAGCAATGTCACAGAGCAGCAGTTGTGACAAGTGGTTGATGAGTACTACTGTTGTCTATTTCCAAGTAAGGGCACTCAAATTAAGAACTTTAGTTAATTGCTGAATAAGCTTTAAAGTTTGGGAAGTTTTAAACCGGATATATTTAAAATATGCTCAAGTCTAAGTCTTATGTCTTAAAGTCCCTATAAAATAAAGTGGTATTAACACAAGGAAGTAGTTAATTGGCAAGCAGCAGGTGAGTGTTTATTTAATTTTAAGTTTATTTCTTAGTCAGTTAGAATCATTTAACAAATTGAGTCACTACATTTTCATTTGATGCACACTAGTTCCATATAGGAACTCCAGGAAATACCTCCAGGTTATCCAGGAAGTGTTCATCATTTACAGCTTGAGCTCGACCAGCAGTTTGTA
Organism: Rhincodon typus; assembly: GCF_021869965.1. Classification (NCBI taxonomy): domain Eukaryota; kingdom Metazoa; phylum Chordata; class Chondrichthyes; order Orectolobiformes; family Rhincodontidae; genus Rhincodon; species Rhincodon typus. The sequence goes on from NC_063350.1 coordinate 52,017,657, forward strand.
CCACTAAGAGTCATCCATGATGTAAAGAGCTATATGGAATGCAAGGTTCTGGGGTTGGTCATCTTCTAGCATAAGGGTATACAGACAGACAGGAAATGAGTTAGCCAGTTAAGGCGAGAAGACTTTCATTTCAACTGTTGGGGCCAGTTTTCGGAGAGATCAGACTTATAAAAGGCCAGTCTAGATGTGCATTAACAGAGCCAAGACCTATGCACTTGTGGGTAGTTTGCTTGTGCTATTTGCTTCCTTTTGGAGAATAGGTTTTAATTATGATATAATTTCATTAGCTATGGAAAATGACAGAGGAACAACAGAGCAAAAGTAATGAATTGGCGAGGACCAATTTCATTGGCTTTGGAATGAATCTAGACCAGGTAAGTTGGAAGCGTACACTGGTAAGCAAAACTGTAACAAGACAATGAGTCAGTTTCAAAAGCTGCTAAGTTCCTATGATGGGAAAGGACAATCAAATCTTAAGCAATATAAACCAAAGGATACAATTCTAAAGGGGATGCAGAACCAAAGGGCTTTGGGGTTAAATGTACACAAATTGCTGAAGACAGTGCAGGTTGATAAAATGGTTAATAAGGCATGAAGGTTCCTGTACTTTGTTAAATAAAGGCACAATGCACAAAAGCAAGGAATTTATAACAACCTTTATAATACTAGCCCAGCCTTACCTAGAGTACTGCTGTCTTGTTTTGGGAACCATACCTTAGGAATAATGTGATGACATTGGAGGAAGTACAGAAAATAATTATGAGTAAATAATTTCCCTTGTTGCCTTTTTGCCTCAACTTAGTGTCCTCTGGTTCTTCATGCTTTTGCTAATGGTGGAATATTATTTTCCAGTTTACTCTGTCTTAAATGCTCATGACTTTAAGTACCTCTATCAAATGTCGACGTAACCTTGTCTTTTCAAAGCAGAGCAGCCAAGTTTCTCCAACTTAGTTTAGTTCAATAACTGTGGAACCAAAGATGGAGCAGATGCTCTGCTTAAAGTCATGAGGGTTTAAGAAAGAGTAAACTAGAAAAAATTATTCCCCCATTAGCAAAAGCATGAAGAACCAGAGGACAGGCAGTTGAGGCAAAACGACAACTTTACTTTTTTTTTTAAAAAAGAGGATGCTAGTCATCAAGATTTGGAATGTACTGCCCGACTGTGTTTGTCTCCACCACACTGTTATTTTCAGTAGGAAATTAGATAATTACCTGAACAGCTCCAGGGAAGGGGCAAGGAAATGCGACTGTTCGTTGAAAATTGACACAGACAACAGGCCAAATGGTTTGCTTCTCTGCTGTAACTATTCTAAGATTCCAGGAGGTTAAGGATAGATGAATCACACAGTTAGATAGCCATCAGTGTAAACACAATGTGGAGAACTATGAGGCAGTACATTTTGGGAGATGAATAATGCAATTAATAAAGCTGACAAGAGATATAGAAAGACTCAAGCTTAAAGAATAGAAGAATCATATTTTTAAACAGCTTTGAACTTATCAGTTTTAAAATGGAGAACAGAGTAGGAAAACAAGGAGGGGGCACTGAACTAAAAGATATTACTTTTGTTTAACTATGTACCTTGTTTTGAGCATGTTACTTCAGGAAGGACTCAAGAGGATCACAAAGGATTAAAACGAAGAAGAGACTAGAAGAAATAAAAGGTAGTTAAGGAAAGCGAAAACACCCATTTCCTCCAGTTTGTAACTGAACTTTTGTCACCAGAATGAAGGGAAGATGAAAAGCTTTTTTTAAATGAAGAGTTTTATTAGGCAAGGGAGATTTCTACCAGAAACATTACTGAGAGCAGAATTTATAAAGTGAATGTGGGTAAATATATCAAAATATTTGTAGGTAAAAAGCTGGGGAAGAGACCAGTGTACTCCTCCTTCAAACGAACCAGGACTAGTGATATAATCAGGGACAGCAGGGGGTGACTGCAAGCGAGGCAGGTGGAGGGATCCTGCAGTCAGGTACAAAGGAGCCTCAGCTCTTGATCTTGTCCAACAGGTATGAGATCCTTGCTCCCGGTATGGATGAGGAAAAGGGCTGCAGCGCAGATGAACCAACTGACCACTGCACCATGTTACAGGAGGCCATTCAAAACAGAGGAGCAAAAAGACAAGTGGTAGTTCTAAGGGATTCTATAATCAGGGGAATAGATAGTATCCTTGGTAAGCAGGATCAAGAGTCCTGCATGGTGTGTTGCATGCCTGGTGTCGGGTAAGAGACATCTCTGACCGGCTTGAAAGGATATAGGAGGGGGAGGATCTGGTTGTTGTGATCCACATCAGAACAAAGAACATAGGCAAGACTAGGAAAGAGGACCTAATCAGGGATCCAGGAGCTAGGAACAAAATTAAGAATAGGTCCTCAAGCGTTATAATCTCTGGATTGCTGTCCTAGCCACGTGCAAATTGGCAGAGGGACACGCAAATATGGGAAGTAAACATGTGGCTAAAAGTGTGGCGTGGAAAAGAGGGGTTCCTTTTCACGGGGCACTGGCATCAGGACTCGAACAGGAGGGATCTGTACTGCCGGGACGGTCTCCATCGGATACTGAGCTGGGACTAATGTTCTAGCAAAAAGGTACATAGGCTGGTCAACAGGACTTTAAACTAGAGGTGGGTGGTCAGCAGGAGAGGTAAAACTTCCCCAAGTGGCAAACCAAGCAGCAGGTTAACATTCGTAAGGGTGGATTCAACGGCATAGAAAAACATGGAAAAAGTAACAGGAAATGAGAATTCAGGAGAGGTTATTAAAAAGTCTCCAGCACAGACACGGAGGACAGGAGGACAGGAGGACAGGAAAGGGTTAGGAATCAAACTTCAAGCACCCAGGATAAACAAACGACAACGAGAAGAGGGACGGTTAATACAGGACTGAAGGGGTTATATGTGAATGCACGCAGTTTAAGAAATAAGGTAAATGAGCTTGAGGCACAGATCAAAATTGGCAGATATGACGTGGTGAGCATTACGGAGACATGGCTGCAAGGGGATCGGATTGGGAGTTGAATATCCAAGGATATCATATCGAAAAGATAGGCAGCTGGGCAGAGGGGGTGGGGTTGCCTTATTAGCAAGGAATGAAATTAAAATCAATAGTAAGAAATGAAGTAGGGTCAGATGGTGTAGAATCCGAGTGGGTAGAGCTGAGGAACCACAAAGGTAAAAATAAAAAAAAATAGTTGGAGTTATGTATAGGCCTTGAAACAGTAGTCAGGAGCTGGGGCGCAAGATACATAGGAGATAGAAAAGGTGTGTAAGAAAAGGTAAAGTTACAGTGATCATGGGGGATTTCAATGTGCAGGTGGACTGGAAAATCAGGTTGGTAGTGGATTGCAAGAAAAAGGAATTTGTGGAATGTCTACAAGATGGCTTTTTGGAGCAGCTTGTGGTGGAGCCCACTAAGGAACAAGCAATACTGGATTTAGTGTTGTGCAATGAGGCAGACTTGATAAGGGAGCTTAAGGTGAAGGAACCCTTAGGAGGCAGTGATCATAACAATTGAATTTACTTTGCAATTTGAGAGGGGGAAGATAGAATCAGAGGTAACGGTATTACAGCTGAATATAGGCGAGTACAGAGGTATGAGGGAGGAGCTGGGCAGAATTGACTGGGAGAACAGCCTAGCAGGAAAGAGCAATGGCAGGAGTTTCTATATTACTGTCTCCCAAACTGTTCCAAAAAGTAAGGCTGTAAGAGTTTCTTTAGATATATAAAAAGGGCAAAGAAGAGACAAAAGTGGACAGTGGACCACTGGAAAATGATGGAGAGACAGTAGCGGGGAACAAGGAAATGGCTGAGGAACTGAATAATTACTTTGCGTCAGACTTCACAGTGGAAGACAAGTAATATCCCAAAAATTCAAGAGAGTCAGCGGGGCAGAGCTGAGTATGGTGGCCATCACCAAGGAGGTGGTGTTAGAAAAACTGAACGGATTGAAGGTGGATAAATCACCTGGACCAGACAGACTACACATCAGAGCTCTGAAGGAGATAGCTGAAGACAGTGCAGACGTCAGTGGTGATCTTGCTACAGTCAGGGAAAGTCCAAGAGGATTGGTAAAATCGCTAACGTGACACCCCTGTTTAAAAAGGGAGTAAGGCAAAAGACGGAAAATTATAGGCAGATTAGCCTAACCTCGGTCATGGGTAAGATCTTGGAGTCCGTTGTGAAGGATGAGATTTCTAAATACTTGCAAGGTAAAATAGGGCAAAGTCAACATGGCTTCATCAAGGGGAGGTCATGCCTGACAAATCTGTTCGAATTCTTTGAGGAAGTAACGAGCAGATTGGACACCAAGGAGAGCCAATACAGGTTATCTACGTGGACATCAAGAATGCCTTTGACAAGGTGCCGCACAGGAGGCTGCTGAGTAAGATAAGGGCCCATGGTGTTAGCATGGAAAGATGATTGGCTGTCTGGCAGAAAGCAGAGAGTGGGTTTAAAAGGGTCTTTCTCAAGATGGCAGCCAGTGTCATGTGGTGTTCCGCAAGGGTCAGTATTGGGACAACTTTTCACTGTATACATTAATGATCCAGATGAAGGAACTGAGGGCATTCTGGCTGCATTTGCAGATGCTACAAAGATATATAGAGGGACAGGTAGTATTGAGGTGGTGGGGAGGGTGCAGAAGGATTTGGACAGGTGAGGAGAATGGGCACAGAAGTGTCAGATGGAGTACATTGTGGGAAAGTGTGAGGTCATGCACTTTGGATAAGAATAGAAGCATGGACTATTTTGTAAGTGGGCAGAAAATTCAGAAGTCTGAAGTGCAAACAGGCTTGGGAGTTCTAGTCAAGGATTCTCTTAAGGTAAACTTGCAGGTTGAGTTAGTTAGGATGGCAAATGCAACTTTGGCATTTATTTTGAGAGGACTTGATTATAAAAACAAGGATCTACTTCTGAGGCTCTATCAGGCTCTGGTCAGGCCACATTTGGAGTATTGTGCGCAGCTTTGGGCCCCATATCTCAAGGAGGATGTACTGGTTCTGGAGAGAGTTCAGAGAAGCTTCATGAGAATGGTCCCAGGAATGAAAAGCCTAACATATGAGGAACATTTGAGGACTCTGGGTCTATACTCTATGAAGTTTAGAAGAATGAGTGGGGATTTAATTGAAACTTACAGAATACTGAATGGCCATGACATAGTGGACGTTGGGAAGATGCTTCCATTGGTAGAAGAGACAAGGACCCGAGGGCACAGTAAAGGAAGACCCTTTAGGACAGAGATGAGAAGAAACGTCTTCAACCAGAGAGTGGTGAATCTATGGAATTCATTGCCACAGAAGGCTGAGAAGACCAGGTCATTGAATACATTCAAAGACGACAGTTAGGTTCTTAATTGTCAAGTGGATCAAGGATTATGGGGAGAAAACGGGGTTGAGAAACTTATCAGCCATGATTGAATGGCAGAGCAGATGCGATGGGCTGAACAGCCTAATTTCTGCTTTTACATCTTATGGTCTTATGGGTTGAATAACTTCCTTTACTGCTGCAAAATTTAACAATCCCTACAAAAACACTTCAGAGATACTTCATAATTTAATGCAATTATACGATCCCATGTGGCATTTAAGAAAGGACTCAGGAAAAACTTTTAGTGCAAGTGATCAAATCTGCTGCTATGTTGAATTATTTCCACCACACTGTCTACTCACGGCCAGGATCACCGGTTTTGGACTTTCCTGGGTTGACAGCAGCTGATACTGGCAGTCACGTTACGCAACAAGTGGGCGAGATGCCAGAGACCATAATTTTGAAACAAGGGAAAGGCAGGAGAAAGCAACTTCTACTCAAGTGTGCAGTAATATGAAATAAACAGATTAAGTTTATGCACAATATTAAAGCATTATGAACAGGCATAGGAAACAGTGAGACAGGAAAGCATTATGGAAATATGCACTATTGGGAAGCCACGTTACACACACACACATTGTGTATACCACATCATGGCAGACAGTCAAAACCAGCCTAGTGTTGAAACCCAAGAAATTGGATTTTCTTGAAAAATCCTGCAATCACAACAGAAAAACTGGATCCACACAGTGGATGCAACATCAAACACCAAGCGGTTATTGTTGAACAACACAACTGGTAATGAATGAATACATTTATAGAACAACCAATGATGCAACAATTCAGAGAAATAGCCGCCAACAAATTAATACAGCAGAAAATTAGTGAAGCAACAGGCACTGCAATTATCGATAAATTAAATGGAACAATGACAGCTGTGAATTACTGAAACATTAAGTATCATGAATCAATAACCTAATTTATTGGTTCTTGTTTCCCAAATTAATGATACTGAATTATTAAATTAATGGAATGGCATACCAAGGGGGGGAAAAAAAAGCAACAGCAGCAAAATAATATTCTCCTTTCTATCTTAGACACCAGTGACTCCTGACAGAGAGCCACTGCCTGATTTCAGGTGTGTATTACTTATGAGTTGGGTAACAAGCTAAAATCTGTACAAAATCTTTGATCCAGCCAAAATGTACCAGTCTGCTAACACCGTTAATAGTCAGTTAATTTTTCTGGCACCAAGTAGTTAAGCACTTATGATTTTTTTCCTTTTTGTTACTAATATAGTTGTAGCCAAGTGAGGAAGAAAGGATGCTGGAAGATGATGATTGAGGGAGCTGAGATACAGGCAGGAAGGGGACACAGAACATTGATGATTCAATTGGTAGACCTGAGCCTAGACATGATGTCACCAAAGAAAGAAAACCAGACAGCTTGAATGCTTCAACAAGAAACTGGATTGTCATAACTAGGTAGCTGAGGGTCCTTAACTTTGAATCTGTAGGTACATCTTTTGAATCAAAAATATGGGACCAATAAATGGGAGCTCAAAGAAAATAGAAAATGATTGACAGTCCCTCCTAGCTCAGCAAAATACCACAGACATCCAGTGCAATTCAACAGAAAGCACAGTGTTTCCCATTTAGACAGCAGAGAATGGTTAAAACTTGACAGACCAGAGATTATTTCATCATAAAATAGTTACATTAACTCTTCAAAAAGAAATTGTGACAAAATTCCTGAGGGGAGAAGTCATGAAACTTACAGGACTGTTTTTCAAATTCACTAAGTTCTTTTCTCTTTACATTTTCATGGGTGGGTTGCTTTTATCTTCAAGTTACAATTGAATTACGAACGGAAAGGAATTTACAGATAACTAAACTCATTAAAACTAGATAAGTTGATTCCATTAATTGGTTGCATTAGGAAACCAAGGCATTTTGACTGAAATGAAAGATTTAAATTGTTTCTAAACATATAATCTAATTTAGACAAAGTAACGCACGTGTGAATGTCACTCAATGGCTCCCTGTCAAGAAACACGGATTTCTAAGATGGGAAGAGTGATATTAATTTGTTGCTCAGATTTCCAATGCTTTGTTGTATGGTTTTGCCTTCTGATCTTACTGTTAGGTCATCATTCCCCCTGGTGTATGGCAATTTATTAATTCATTGGCACTGTTAATCAGAAATGTTATTCATTCAAGAGCAAGACAAGCCAGCTTTAGTTTCCCATCCTTAACTGTTCCTTGAACCAAAAAGGTTGAGCGTTTAAGTGTCAACTAAACATTGCTGTGGAACTGGAGTCATATCTAAGTCAGACCAGGGAAGAATAACATATTTCCTTCCCTAAAAAGGGCGCTAGTGAGTCAGACGGGTTTTTAGAACCATCGATGATACTTTCATGGTTACCATTACTGAGACTAACTTGCAATTCCTAATTTATTAATTGAATTTAAATTCCACCAGCAGTAATGGTGGGATTTGATCCCAGAATCCCCACGGCATTAACAAGACACACCGGATTACTTCTTTCATAGTCTGAACAAAATGCCGCCATCTTCCCCATACAATTAAAAAATTTGCATGAAAATAATTTAAGGTTAAATCACGCAACATACTGTCACAACCCAGTGGGCAAATACACAGAAAATCAAGCCCCACTATTTCCAGAGTTGTGACGAAGTCAAGATTTTGTGAAACTACCAAAATGTCTCTGACTGACTGGTACCCAGATAAAAGCTAACAATAGTTTTTTTTCAGTAATAAAACAATTCTACCTGTTGTAACCAGGGCTATATTCACTGCAGTTTAGAAGAATGTGCAGGGGTAGGGGGAAGAATCTCAGAAAACGATGAGATTCTAACAGGACTAGACAGGGTAAATACAGTCAGGATGCTCCTGATGACTAAAGCCCAGAACCAGGGGCACTGTAAGGATTTGGGGTAAGTCATTTAGGACTGAAATGAGGAAAAATTCCTTCACCCAAATAGGGGTAAGAATTCTTTCCAACAGAAAGCGTTTCAGGGCAAAACACAATGTTTTCAAGGATGAGTTAAATAAACATCTTAGGGTTAAGGGGTTCAAAAGGGTATGGTGAGAAAGCTGTATCAGCCATGATCATATTGAATGACAGAGCCGACTTGAAGGGCTGAATAGCCTACTCAGAATCCCTGAAGTGTGGAAGCAGGCCATTTGGCCCATCAAGTCCACACCGACCATCCAAAGAGCATCCTATCAGACCCACCCTGTAAACCTGCATTTCCCATGGCTAATCCACCTAACCTGCACACCTGTGGATTGTGGGAGGAAACCCACACAGACACGGGGAGAACGTACAAACTATACAGATAATCGCCTGAAAGTGAATTCAACACAGGTCCTTGGCGCTCTGAGGCAACAGTGCTAACCACCGAGCTACCATTGCCCCTACTCCTGCTCCTATTTTCTATGTTTCTATGATAAAGTGAATGACCACACCTACCATGGTCACCTTGTATGCTGGGGCTGGGGGAAAAAGATGGGGAGCTCAGACTGACATATATGGGTTGGATGCGGACCTGGGGAGGTTGACTGGAGTTGAGACAAATGAGAAGGGATCTCATTGAAACATAGAAGATTTTAAGGGGCGTGACAGGGTAAGTCCTGAGAGAATGTTTCACCTTATGGGAGAGTCTTGGACCAGAAGGCACAGTCTCAGAATATAGGCCACCAACTCAAGACAGAGAAGAAATTCTTCATTATCTCAGAGGGTTGAGTATCTTTGAGCTGTGGGACAGAGTCCTTGTCAATATTTAAGGCTAAGATAGATTCTTGATCAGTAGAGGAATCAAGGGTTATGGGGAAAGGGCAGGAACGTGGACACAAGTAATGTTGGATCAGCCATGATCCTATTGATTAGCAGAGCAGGCTTGAGGGGCTGAACAGCATACTCCTGTTCCTATTTCTTATGGTCAGACTCAATTTTAACAAGAGCAGTCAACCAGCAAGGTTTCTAATTTATGTAGCTTAAACTTTACTGCTTTTAAAATTGTTCCCTGTTCACCCCACCCCCATCACCAACAGGCGTGCACATACACACACAGTTCTGTAACACCAGTCCAAATGTTCAAAACTAGATAGGTTGGTTTCACCATCCTCAATTCATTAACAGTGCCTTAATGTTATCTGCATAGTGACAACCAGTCACTGGATGCAGTCGGATCCAAGGTCTTTCTTGTTGTTTCAGCTTTAGAATATAGTTTTTCAGCTCTTTTGACAAAGTTAGAGAAAGTCACTTTAAAACAGAAGATAAATAAAGATGCAGCTAACTTCTGGGTGTCTCCTTGCTTTTCTCCTCCCCCCGTTTCATTTCCATTACAGGGGATGTGTTAAACTGCAATCTGACCAATCACAGGCTGAGATCTCCTGAATCAATAACAAATGATGCTAATTTGTATGGACTCAATGTCCCAAAACTAACATCGCACCACGCACTAGTTAGCATCATTTGTTTAATAAAGCTGTAAAAACTCCATGTACTTGTTAAAGGAGTGTCCGTTTTTTCCTAACTGTCAGCCCATAATACAAAAAGTAAAAAAGGTGTTTTATTTTATAATATGAATTAGGATCGAAAGTTGGCCATCCAGTCCCTTGAACCTGCTCCACCAGTCAATAAAATCATGGTTGATCCGTTCATGTTTCGAATTCCACATTCCCATCTACCTCTGATAAGGAAGGCAATAGTGTAGTGGCAATGTCACATAACCAGTAATGCAGAGTTTCAGACTAATGTTCTGGCAACATGACTTCAAATCCCAACAAGATAAATTGTGAAATTCAAATTAATATTAAAAAATGGAGTTACAAGCTGGTGTCATGGGGACACAGTCCCAACAATGTTGTTAACTCTTAACTGCCCTAATTAAGCATGCACAGTAACATCCTATCCAGCACATTGTGAATTTGGGAAAATGTTTTTCATTTGACTGACAAAGTTGATTAAACTTCTAGCTTTCTTTTCAAAGCTGGGAAAATTTTGACATGAAATTGGCGAAAGGTGACAATATTGATAGGAATTCTAACTGAGGAAAACAAATTTTATAATGAACACCATCAAGATGAATGTCGATTCTCCTTGCAAACCGTCTACAGCAGATCATCTTATATCTTATAATTGTTCTGCTCTTTAAAAATTAATTCTCAGTCTGTCAAAATTACTAGCAATGTTCTCTTAAATCTATCCGCAAGTCTGGGCATTTTCCAATTGATAACTCCTGATTACAGACACTGGGATGGAGGCCAGCAGCTCAGAGACCTGACATCGGGGAGGTTCGACCAGACCAACTGCAAAAAACCCCCAGATCCCTTAAGGCTGCGACTGGTGCCCAGGACCCCATGAGAGCACCCACATACCTTGCTGACGCTAGAACTGCAAGTCCCGAAAGATTGAAGTCCTTCCAGCCCCTCACAGGACCCGACCTCATGGAAACCTGGAGCAGAGACCAGCACAACAAGACCCAACCCAACATTAAGGAGGCCCAACCAGACTGATTGCAAGACCCTCTAGAATGTTCAAGGCTGCAACTGGTGCTCAGGACCCCATCAGGAGCACTCTCCCACCTCGAGGAGCAGATGACTTCACTCACTGCCTCAGGATTGACTAGGAAAAGCCACCAACCCCGGAAATGTGGGAGAAGTGCCGGACTTCAGGTGAGACTGAAACTCCGGGGTTTCTAGCCCCTCTCTTCCCAGCATATACCTGGCAAATATCCAAGTCATTCAGAACAGAATGGATGAACTTAAAGCTAGACTCACCTAGAATATTTAACAACAAAATGCCATCGAAATGCACAAGTTCACCTCCACTATCCTGACAGCAATCTACATCACACCCCATGCAGTAGTGAAGAGTGCACTTGAAGTATACAATGCTATGAACAGTCTAGAGATGGAACTCCCCCAAAGCCTTGTTCATCATAGCTGGGTGACTTCAAGTGAGCCAATCTCAAGAATGTGTTACCAAAATTCTACTAACATGTCTCCTGTCCCACCAGATGTCCAAACATCCTTGACCATTGCTATATAACCAAAGAAGATGCCTCCTGCTCCGTTCCCCAAGCACATTTTAGAAAATCAGACTACAATATTATGCTCCTCCTCCCAGCTTACAAGCAGGGATTGAAGCGCGAGGATCCAGGACACAAAGTAGTGGTGTAGTGTTGGTCTGAGGAAACTGAAGGGCTTCTACAGGACTGCTTAGAGACAGTGGACTGGTCCATAGTCAAGAGCTCAGCAGCCAACTTAAGCAAAACACTAGTATGGTTAGAGACTTTGTTTGTAAGAGTGTAGATGCCTGTGTGCCGAAGTTAATCTGAACATTGTTGAGGTTGGTTGGCTTGCTTGCCAAGCTGGTTTCTTGTTTCGCAGACGTTTCGTTACCATGCTGGGTAACATCCTCAGATGAAGCGTCGGTGTGTTTTCCCGCCTGGTTTTTAAACTCTGGGGTCCGTTAAGATGGATTGCCTCACTTCCGGTTTTCCTTCATAGTGGAATGTATATGGGGTCGAGTTCAACAGGTTTATTAATAGCATGCTTCATGGAGTGCCAGGCTTCCAGGGATTCTCGTGCCTGTCTCTGCCTAGCCTGTCCCAAGATTTTAGTGTTGCCCCAGTCAAAGTGGTGGCTCTCCTTGTCCACGTGGATTGAGATGAGCGAGTATTGGTTGTGTCTTTTTGTAGCCGGTTGGCGTTCACATACTCTTGTTGTTAGTTTCCTTCCTGTTTGTCCGATGTAGTCTTTCTTGCAGTCTCTGCAGGGGATCTTGTAAATGACACTGGTCCTGTCCACGGCGAGGAGTGGGTCTTTAGTTCGGGTGAGCAGTTGTCACTCTGGTGCCCAGCGGTTGTAGGGAGTCTTATGGCGAGTTCCGACTTGTTCTGATGTAGGACAGTGTGATTAGTGCGTCGGGGTGTGTAGTATCTTTGATGTTGTTCGTGTAGGCATCTTCTGACCCAGTTCTTTGGATATCCATTATCCTTGAAAACCTGGAAGAGGTATTCTTCTTCCTCTTGGCATAGTTCCGTGTTGCTGCAGTGTGTCCCGAGCTACAAATCTACTCCAAAACCTTAGTAATCTGAACATGTCTCAGCCGGAAACCATGGACGTCCCAGGAGTTCTATTCCCTACTGAAGTCCCGGTCTGAAGCATTCAAATTGGGCATCCCTCACCTAAAAGGAAATCCAGGTACGAATTTGTAAACCCTTCAGGACTGAAGTAGGGTAATACCCAAAACGTTGACTGCATCCCCACCTGATAAGCTCAACACATTCTCACTTGAACAGAAGGGCAGTAAAATGATATCACCTATCTCATCAACCTCTGATTCACCTGTACACTCACTTACCACCACAGACGTTAGATTAGCCTCAAAGGTGAACCTACAGAAAGTGACATGGCCAGATGGAGTCCCCGGCTGTGCACTCAGATCCTGCACAGACCAGCTGGTGGGAGTATTTGAAGACATCTTGAACTTCTCCTTTCCTTACTACGATCTGAAGTCCCTACTAACTTCAAGACCACCATTATCCCAGTGCCAAAGAAAATTCACATGGCATTCGCAATAACTACCACCCAGTGGGAGATATCTGTAATTCTGAAGTGCTTTCAAATGTTGGTCACAGCTCACATCAACCCCAGCCTCCCTGACCGCCTTGATCCTTTGCAATTCACCTAACAGCACAACAGGTCCATGGCAGACGTCATCTCCCTGGCACATCTGGACAAGGATACCTATGTCAGGCTCCTACTTGACTACAGCTCTGCCTTCATCATCATAATTCCAAACACACATCTCTAAACTGAGACCTAGGTTTCGGCTCCCTTCTCTGCAACTGGATCCTTGGGTTCCTTACCAAGGGTCCGCAGTCAGTAACAGCCAAAAACATCTCTTCTACAATAGTCCCCAAAACCTGTGCTCCACAAGGCTGTATACTCCTTCTACACACACACACACACACACACACACACACACACACACACACACACCCCACCTCCATTTACAAGTTTATTGATGACACCTCGCAGGTTCGATCTCAAACAACAATGTGTCAGAGTACACAAAGGAGGCAGAGTTTAACGGCCTGGTGTAAAGACAACAATCTCTCTTGCAACTTCAGCAAAACAAAGGAGCTGTAAATGATTTCAGGAAGCTGAGTGGAGGGCATGTCCCTATCTGCATCAACGGCGCTGAGGTGGAGATGGTCCAGAGCGTCAAATTCTTTGGAATGACAATCATCAAAAACTTGTCCTGGTCCACCCACATTGACACTATGGTTATGAAAGCACAACAATACCTCTGCTTCTTCAGGAGGCTCAGGAAATTCAGCATTTCCAGAAAGATACTTCCATATTTTTATAAATGCACCACAGAAAGCATCGTATCCAGCTGCACCACAGCGTGGTGCAGCAACTGCTCCTCCCAAGATCAAAAGAAACTACAGACAGTTGTGACCACAGCCTGGTCCATCACACAAACCAGCCTCCAATCCACTGACTTCATCTATACTTCCATCTGTGGAAAGCAACAAACATAATCAAAGTCCCCTCCCACCATGGTTGTATCATTTCCTACCCTCTTCCATCAGGCAGAAGACATAAAAGTTTGAATGCATGTACTAACAGATTCAAAAACAGCTTCTTCCCTGCTTTTATCAAACTTCTAAACCAACCTCTAATGTTAATATTGATCTCTCTCTGCCCCATCCTCGCAGCTGTAACACTATCTTGCACTCTATTCTGTTACCCTGATGCACTTGTATAGTACGATCTGCCTGTAAAGCACATAAGACAAAATTTTTCACTGTACCTTGGTAGAAATGACAGGAATAAAATCAAAAATCATTTGGCTCCTATTTTAAATTCGATTCAACAAACTCGAATCAGCCTGCATAGGAATCTCTGAAGGCTGCACATTCCATTGCTTCAAAGTAGCTACAAGGCTGAAACAGGTTACATAGATAGGGAGGGATGAGGCCATGGAAAGATTTAAAAACAAGGATGAGAATTTTTGGTGATACATAGGCAAGGAACCACAAAGATAGGATGCAGAGGAGTGAAGGGTGGGTGAGTTTCAGTTGGGTCTTGCAGATCTCAGACAAAAGAAAGGCAGACAACTAAAATGCTTGTCTTTTTACCATATGCCTTCACAACCAAACTACTTAAACTACTTCAGACAAAAATACTTTCGGAATGCAGATTGCGTGGGCCAGCAAGCCATTCTGCTAAATCAATGAGTGTACCACAAGTTGCAATTAGGTCAATGAGTTTTTTCAATTTTTTTTCCATGGTTCTAGCTGAAGACATATTGTTGCCCAATGAACCATAAACACTGGTGCCTCAGTTGAAGGAAGACATCTCCAACAATACAATGCTCTCGATGCAAAGCAATGAAATGCAGGGATTCTCAGGTTAATGGTTGCAAGCAGTTTCTGAATCCACAACCTTGAGATCCTTAGGCTGAGGTCTCCAACTCAGATCAAAATTGACTGGTTGATCAGTCAATCTTACCGCCTACGTACGTTGCATTGCTACTTGCTTGATGATCATGTTGCTGCATGACTTCCTTAATGCATGCTCTTAACAGGCTTTGCCAGCTTGCTGCTTATAGTTTCAATTTTGTCCAGATGGACTATCATTGCTGGGTAAAGTAGGTTTTGTGGTGGCAATGCATTTTTTTATTCGTTTGTTTGCAAGAACTGCATGAAGCTAATATATTACAGTACTGGTAACACAGGAGGCTATTTGGCCCATCAAGTCCATGCAGACTCACTCAAGAGCAGCTAGTCCTGTTTCTCTGCATTTGCTGCAGACCTATACTGGTTTTTCCGGCTGCTTATCTAACGCAGGACAAAGCCAAGTGACAGGGAATGCTGCATGTTCCTCATCCAATACCCAAGCAACAATAGGCTCCAGAAATAAATTGTGACCACACAAGTACCTTCAAGTTTCCCTACTGGACAGCAGCAACATTCCAGTTGTTGGACAGGTGCAATCCAACCTACAGCATGATCAGCAGCAGAGTGATTTCACAAACAAGGTGAAACAATAATCATGAGTGGACCATTGAAAAGAAACCAATTACATACAACTTTCACAAGGAATGGGGAAATGAATTCCTGGTCACAGCTGTAAAAAAGCATCTGCTTTATATGTGAAAGTATATTGGTAAATAAAAATGGAACTTAGAACAAAACCACACAAACGATGCACATAAATTCAAATGATCATTTTCACAACAGGACTTGCAGCGCAATGAACCCATTGACATGGCCGACAACCCAACTGTCTGTGCGTGCCTGGTTTTCAGGGATAGAGAAATGCAAGAGGAGTGTCTAACCATTTTGATTCTTAAAGAGAGAGCGAGGAATAGGGATATTCACAATGAATTCAAAAAGGCACGTAACCATAAGACAAAAAGGAGAAGCAAGCCATTCAGCCCATCAAGGCTGCTACAACATTCAATGATCTGATAATCTTCAACACCACTTTCCTGCCCTTTCCCCATGACCCTCAATTCCTTTATAGATTAAAAAATCTGTCCATCACAACCCTGAATATACTTAATGACCTAACTTTGATCGCGCTCTGCAGTAAAGAATTCCACAAATTCATGACCTCAGAAAAGAAATACCTCCTCATTTCTATCTTAATTAAGCAACCTCTTATTCTGAGATTATGCCCTCTGACCTGGACACTCCCATAGGGGAAGGCAATCTCCCATCATCTATCCTAACAAGCCCCCTAAAAATCTTGTACGTTTCAATAAGTTTCCTCTCAGTCTAAATTCAAATGGCACAGACCAAACCACTTGATCTCTCAGAAGACAGTACATGCATACCTGGATCAGCTTAACGACTTTCCATAACTACCTTCAATACCAATATACTTTTCTTTAGTTAAGGGAATTCTGTTCCCAGTATTCCAGTTGTGACTTAACTAGTGCCTTGTATAATCTTAGCAAAACGCCCCTAACTTTTCTATTCCATTCCATTTGAAATAAAGTCCAAGATTCTACTTGCCTTCTCCATTACCCTCCGATCTTGGATGCTAGGTTTTTGCGATTTAAGGACAAGGGCTCTCAAATCCCTCTTCTCTGTAGCTTTCCAGTTTTTCTTCATCTAAATAACATTCAGCTCCAAACTGCATAAGCTTAGATTTCCCCATGTCGTGTACCATCAGCCAAGTTTTTGCCCACTCACTTAACCTATCTACACATCCCTTTGAACTCTTTGCGTCATCCTCACTTATTTTCCTCATCTATTTCGTGTCATCTGTACATTCATTTTCCTTACTCAAGTCACTAATATATATTGTAAATATATGTGGTCCCAGCATTGATCCCTGTGGCATTCCATTAGTTACAGATTGCCATTCTGAAAACTCCACACACACCACCACCCACCCAGTATCCCAACTGTCTTTATTAGCTTGCCAATCCAATCTCCACAATAATAATACCAATAATACCACCGACACTATAGGCTCTTATTTGATACAGCAGTCTAACATCCTCAAAGAACTCTAATAAATAACTTGATTTGATTTATTACTTTCCCGTGTCCCAAGTTACTGTGAAAAGTGTTGTCTTACGTGCTTAAAGGCAAGTCATACAACACAAGTGCATCAGGATGACGGAATAGAGTATAGGATACAATGTTATAGCTGCTGAGAAGATGCAATACAGGGATCAACACTAACACTAGGGAGGTCCATTCAAAAGTCTGATAATAGCGGAGGAGAAACTGTTCATGCATGTATTCATTTTATATCTTCTGCCTAACAAGAGGGTGGGAGAGTATAACCAGGGTGGGAGGGGTCTTTGATTACGTTGGTTGCTTTCCCGACGCAGCGGGAAGTATAGATAAAGACAATGGATTGGAGGTTGGTTTGCGGATGGACTGGGCTGTGTTCACAACTCTCTGTAGTTTCTTTCGATCTTGGGAAGAGCAGTTGACATGCCACACTGATGCATTTAGATAGGATGCTTTCTATGATGCATCTATAAAAATGTATAAGTGTCTTCATGGAATGTAAAATTTCTTTAGTCTCGTGAAGGAGAGGTGTTGCTGTGTCTTCTTGACTGTAGTGTCAAGATGGGTGATACTAAATAAATCTGTCAGGCATGATTTCATGAAGCCATGTTGACTTTGTTTGAATTATATCACGTATTTCTAAATGTTCTATTACACCGTTCATAGCAGGTTTCTCCCAGTAACAGACTTTAAACTAATTGGCCTATAAATACCTATTTTTTGGTCTCCTTCCCTTCTTGAAGGAAGGTACTATATTGGCAGTAGATCCATTAGTTTCCCCTAGCACTTGAGAACTAGTGATAGTTATTGTATTTACTTCCTCTCTACTTTTTGCCCCTTGATTACTTAGTAGTTTTGGAATGCTATCTTGCCCATCCACCTTGAGCTGAATCCAATCGGTCAACAAGATAATTAGAAAATGCATGCACACTATTTGAAGTGCCTGCAGTGTATATTGTTTTAAGATCAACCCCTCCTTTCTAGCTCAAGAAACCACTACTACAGAGGCTTCCTGCTTTCTGTAGTGGGTAATGCATTCTTGAGATGATGATAATATAAAGCATGACCTTACAGAAGTTTATAACATCCTGAGGGGCATAGATAAGGTGAATAGCAAAGGTCTTTTCCCTAGAGTGGGGGAAGATCAAAACTGGGGGGCATATTAAGGTGAGACGTCAAAGTTTTAAAAAGGATGAGGGGCAACATTTCCCACCCCCCCTCTCCTCAGAGTGGCTCATGCGTGGAATGAACTGACAGAAAAAGTGTTGGATGTAGGTACAGTTACAACATTCAAAAGACATTTGAATAAGTACATGAATAGGAAAGGTTTGGAGGGATATGGGCCAAATGCAGACTGGTGGGACTAGTTTAATTTGGGAACATGGTTGCTCTGGGCTGTATGACACTATGGCACTGTACATTAACAAGTAGTTCCTCTTCAGAGAAAAAATACGAAATAGCACCTAACATTTCAACACCATGATTTCCGGATAGAAAAGTATTTCACGAAATTGAAAGCTGCTCTATTCTTGCAATATGTACAGTGGGATACAGTTAAACATTTGACAAATGTTGATATTTTGCAGAATTAATGAAGAACATGGGGATAATTTCAGAAGTTAAAACGTTTTAAATAGGAGACAGATAACATGCAGGTCACTAAAATGCCAACAACTGTATAGATAGCAGGCTGGAAAGACAAGAAAATAACTTCAGAAGTGACTAAAGCAATTTCCCATAGGATTGTACATATGAACCAACACTATACCGTACCAGCACCAGCAGCCACGTAGTGAGATCAAGATGGAGGCTAGAAAATACATGGTTAGGATGACTGTAAAGATGTGGAAAGGGGGCCCTTTTGAGAAGGCAGCAGCTAAAGACAAGAGAATTTTGAAAAGAATGACCATACAAACTACTTAATGCGTTAGAGATTCAGCAGTGTCAATAAATAGGCAGATTGAATGTACTTGTTTCTTTGGAAGCAATAAGCCTATGTCCTTACCTTAATTTAGGCTTCCATTTGTTAATACCTACAATGTCTGACCAACAACTAAATGGGAACAGGATTGACAGTTAATGGTTGCCTTTCCACCCCCTGCTAACTACCGTGTCTTAATATCACCTTAGCCAAAGTCAACATGGAATTGAAACCATGACTTTTCCGGTCTGCTCTGATCACACTGTTACACTACATTGCACACTAAGCCACTTTCCTTTTGGATTTCATTCCTAAGTCACCTATTATATATTTGTAGCTAAAGTTCATTTTGAGAAACAATACTTTTCTTGGTTACATAAAGACCAACAGAAACAAATGCATAGTCAGCTAGCAGATATACAGTGAGTTTCCTTCATCATTTGCCACACTTTCGGCTAAACTTAGGCCCCATTTATGCTTTCCACATCAACTTGTATCCATCTATGAATGCATAACAATTTGCACTGATATGCTACTACATAGTAAAGGCAGATACTATGAGATCCATTTATAACCACTCCTTCATAAAAGCTTTTAAATTTCTTCAAATTTGTCAGGTATTAATTTTCTTGAATCTGAATTTTACATCATACTGTCATGCTACAAAACTGAAAAGGATGTTGAAAAGTCTGGTCAAAGATACGCTTTAAAGACAAT
Source organism: Rhincodon typus (assembly GCF_021869965.1). Taxonomy (NCBI): domain Eukaryota; kingdom Metazoa; phylum Chordata; class Chondrichthyes; order Orectolobiformes; family Rhincodontidae; genus Rhincodon; species Rhincodon typus. The sequence continues at coordinate 52,037,181 of NC_063350.1, forward strand.
TACCAAGATTATTCTGAAATCACAACACTTCGAAAGGAAAGTACTGTCCTCAGTGAAGGCCCTTAATTTAGAGGGCTATAGGGATGGGGCTGAAGAGTGAAGAAATTTTGGGCGTTGGTACAGATACAATGGGTCAAAGGCGTCCTTCCGTACTGTGAAATTCTATGATTCTAAGATAATGCTAAACTGTGGGATCAACAAGTGCTGTTAAGGCACAATACCAACAGTATTTTAATTTGCATTACATAATTGTAATGGTCTACTGGCCTTGTGCACAGTTAATTCTTGAATATGTAATGATATCTTAGAGGTACAACTGCAACTGCAAACATGTGGAATGAAAACTGGGGATTGGAATGCAGTTGAACAACAAGATATGTAAACAGACCCACAACAGCCCTTCCAGTATAAAGTGCACTTGCCCTGTACTTGTCCTAGCATGACCGTTGAAGGTATCCATCATGTTGAAAACAAAATCAGAAACAATTTGTAATTCACACAGTACAATTCACACGCAACATACTCATACCGCTGCTTCAAAATGAGTGTTTGAAACGGCAATACACATACACTCCCATTCAAATTCGTTTTTTTGTAATAAAACAACAGCGGATGCTGGAGTTCTGAAACAAAGTGCTTGAGAAACTCAGCAAGTCTGGCAGCATTTGTAGACTAACGAAGGGTCACTGGACTTGAAACATTAATACTGCTTTCTTTCCACAGATGCTGCCAGACCGGAGTTTCTCCAGCAATTTCAGTTTTTGCTTTATTCAAGTTTTCTACCAGGATGTAGATAGAAATTGGAACATAGACATAAAAATTTAATTTGTTCATCTGCCACTCTGGCAGACTTTAGGGGTGCCTCAGCCAGGAAAACAATATACTACTTCAATTTATTTTACTTGGGCACTGTTTAAATACTAAATTTACTTGATATTTTGTCAGAAAACAAACCAAGCAACTTCTTTGATGGGCAGAGGTTTTCAATTATTTTCACAAAATAAAGCTTATTGGGAATTGGTAAGGTATTTCTTTGCAAGGGCAGAACATGACATAACGGGTAACATTTTCGCACCTTAATTCCTTGATAGCAAAGAAAATTTCTACGTTATACAGCAATTTGAATCTGCACAATACCAATAATGCTCCTGAAGAATCTTCATAGGCAAACACTAAAAACGCAAACACTGAGCCATCAAGGAAAGATTCACTGGGTGGCCAAAACACGGATCAAGAGACTTTTCAAACTGGAGGGAAAATTAGAGGGGTACAGGACACGAGTGAGGTTACTTCAACACCATCTCTCACCTTTGTAATCTCTATTCCCAACAAAAGGCTACCACCAATATGATAGCATCACATCAGTGTACCTTCATGGGAAGTGTCAACATCCAGGATTAACAATCCCATAATATTCCAAATAGCTGTGCCTAAAGAATGTGAAAATTTCACACACAGTTTGAGGGTCAGAAGCTTAGGTATGAAAAGTAAATCAAACTTAAATAAAGGAATTAACAAGGGTTGGTGACAGAGTTGTCGAAAGCGAATCAGAAAATAAGATTTAAAAAGCTTGAAAAACAGTGGCATACATGGCCCTCAAAATTATAAAGTCGCTATAATCCCCCTGGACCAAGGATTCCTCTCTCATTAGATAAAGACAACAGTGGTGGTTTAAACCAAGGGTCACCATGCCTCAGGTGAGGGGAGAGGTTGACAAGAAGAATCCATCATGGTAACTTCAGTGCCACACACTGTTGGCGTCACTCTGCATCGCAGACTGGCCATCCTGCCAACTGAGCTAATCAACCCCATTCCTCAAAAGGGATATTTCATCAAAAAAGAAAGTTGATAGTTTTGTCAAATTGGAAGACGTACAGTGCTAAGATTCATTAAAGATTGGGAAAACTTTGAAACTAGCAAAGATGACTTGAAAAGGGAAAAATCGGAGTATGGAACAAAACAAGCAGGAAATAGCAACCAGTAAATCTTCAAGTATGTTAAAAATGAATAGAAAGCTGGAATAAGCATTGGCCCCTTACTGAGATTAGCAAATGAATAGTAGGAAACAAGAAAATGGCAGTAGCTTTTAACAATTATTGAGTTCTTATCTACAAACTGGAAGAGCTCAGAAAACATTCCAAGAGTTGGAGAAAAATCACAAGGCATAAAGGGAGGAATTTACACAGATGCCACTATCACTGGAGAAAAAGTACTTGAAAAACCGAACAGAAGAGCCAACAAATCCCCTGTACATTATGGACTGCCATCCTAAGGTCTTAAAGAAGAGATAGTGGATGCCCTGATCAATATTTTCCAAAAATCCCTAGATCCTGGAAAAGTTCAGAAACTTGGGAAACCATGAATAGAATTCTTCACTTCTTGAATGAGGGAGGCACTACAGGCCAGTTAGACAAACATCTGACATTGGGAAAATGCTATAATTCATTAGACGCACTTTAAGGCGTGGTAAGACAGCATCAATATGGTTTTGTCAAAGAAAAAGCCTGTTTGACTAACTATCGATATGATACAATCCTTATTTTCCTTTGTTAACCACAATTTGCATCCTTCTCACAGGGCCTCTCTGTTAATGAAATCAATTGTTGTGTAAACACACCTGGTTCACTAGTGTCCTTTAGGGAAGAAAATCTGCTGTCCTTACCTTGTCCAGCCTACATGCCAGTCCAGACCCACAGCAACATGGGTCACTCTTAAATGCCCTGGCAAGCCAGTTGATTTCTGAAGAAGGGTCCAGGCCCGAAACGTCAGCCTTCCTGCTCGGCCTGCTGTGTTCGTCCAGTTCTCCACCTTGGTATCTCAGATTCTCCAGCATCTGCAGTTCCTACTATCTCTCTCAAGCCAGTTAGACCAACTGCTTGTGAGGAAAAAGCAATGAAAACAGGCAGACCACCTGGCATTAACTAAGGCACCAGAAATCATAACAAGAACAGCTCTTGTAAATCCACAAAGTCCTCCTTGATAACATCTGGGGGCTAGTAACAAAATTGGGGAGAACTGTCTCACAGGCTAGTCAAGAAATCCTGATACACAACGTTCCAGACAACACCATCACTACGTCTAGGTATATACTGACATGTCAGTAGTAGAGGTGGCTGCACATATACATTTGGAAGGGAGTTTCCCTAGGAGTTCTCAACATTAACTCCGGATCCCATAAAATCTCATGGCATCAGGTCAAACATGGGCAAAGAAACCTCCTGCTCATTATCAAGTAATACCACCATGAGCCCACACACAGCTAACAAACCAGTGCTCCTCCATGTTGAATGTCACATGTAAGAAGCACCAATGGCGACAAGGGCACAGAAAATACTTTGGACAGGGAATTTCGTTGTCCATCACCAGGAGTGATTTGGCAGCATCACCAATGACAACTTGTCAAGTTCTAAAGGACATAGATGCAAGACTGGTCTGCAGCAGACAGAGGTGACAAGGGAACCAACGCGAGATAAATACATACTGGACCTCAGCATCACCAGTCTGTCTGCCACAGATACATCTATCCATGACAGGGCCAGTAAAAGGTGAACTACTGCGCAGTCTTTGTGGAGACCAAATCCCGTTTTCACACTGACGGCACCCTCCCTCACATTATGAGGCACCATCATAATGCTGAATAGGATAGAATGATCGAGCAACTCCAGACTGGTCTTCTATGATGTTCTGTACACCTTCAACATCAGCCAATTTGCACTCCAATACGTAAAAATTAATGGGGCCGGCACGTCGCCCACTACTATTACCACCAAGCCAGGATCAACACTGGTTCAACGCAGGGTGCAGGGCGGCACGCCAGGAGCAGCGCCAGACATGCTCAAAAAGGAGGCACCCATCTTCTGAAGGTACAAAACAGGACGACTTGCACGTTGAACAGCATAAGCAGCACTTGACAGATGGAGCTAAGCGATCTCATATACAAAGAATCAGATCGAAGTTCTGCAGTCATACAACATCTAGTTGTGAATGTTGGTGGACAATTAAACAGCTCACTAGAGGACTTGCCTCCAAAAACATTCTCATCCTCAATAATGGGGAAGATCAGCACAGTAATGCGAAAGGTAAGGCTGAAGCATTTGCAACAATCTTCATCCACAAGTGCCGAGTAGATGATGCACTGTGACCTCCTGCACCACAGATGCCAGTCTTCAGCCAAATCAATTCACTCCATGTGATATCAAGAAATAATTGACAAAGGCTATGGGTCCTGGCAACATTCCAGCAAGAATACTGAAGACCTGCACCCCAGAACCTGCCATACCCCTAGCCAAGCTGTTCAATATAGCCATAACACTGTCGGCTACCAGCAACGTGGAAAAATTTCCCAGGCATATTCCGTAAACATAAAGTAGGACAAATACACCTTGGCCAATTGCTGCCATGGTCTATTCTCAATCAGTAAAATAGTGGAATAGGTCATCAACAGTGCTATCAAGCAGCACCTGCTCAGCAACACAGAGTTTGGGTTCCGACAGGACTTCATTGCAGCCTTGATCCAAACTTAGACAAACAGGTGAATTCCAGAGGTGAGCTGAGAGCGATAACCTTTAACATTAAAGTTGAGTTGACCAACCGTGGCATCAAGGAGCCTTATCAAAACTAGAGTCAATAGAAATGAGGGGGGGAAACTCACTAGTTCAAGTCAAACTGATAAATAAGATGATGGTCGTGGTTGTTGGAGGTCAGTCATCTCAGCTGCAAGACATCTCTGCAGGAGTTTCTTGGGTTGTGTCCTGGGCCCAACCATCTTCAGCTGCTTCACCAATGATGTTCCCTCTGTCACAAGGTCAGAAGTGAGGATAGTCACTGCTGCCCGCACAACGTTCGGCACCATTCACAGCTCCTCAGATACTGAAGCAGTCCATGTTCAAATACAACAAGGTTTTGTCAATATCCAGGCTTGGGATAGCAAGTGGAAAGTAATATTTGTGCCAGACAAATGCTAGGCAATAACCATCTTGAACGGGAGAGAATCTTACCATTGCCCCTTGTCATTCAATGATATCACCATCACTGAATCCCCACTATCAAATCTTGGATTACCATTAATTAGAAAATGAATTGGACTAGCCTACCACGCAGCTACAAAAGCAGGTCACAGGCTAAGAATCTTGCAGCAAGTAATTACCTCTTGACTCCCAAAAACCTGTCCATCATCTACAAGTCAGGAGTGCGATGGAATACTCTCCACGTGCCTGTGTAAGTGCAGCTCCAAAAACACTCAAGAAGCTTGCCACCATCCAGAACAAAGTTGCCCACTTTGTTTCTTGTTGTGTTGCCTTTCAGATCCTCAGCAACAGTGCGTACCATCGTCAAGACACACTGCAGAAATTAACCAAGGCTCCTTAGACACCACTTGCAAACCCCGCCCCCAAGCATCGTGACCTAAAAGGACAAGGGCAGCACATAACATGGGAACACCATCACCTACAAGTTCCTCTCCAAGCCACTCAGCATCTTGACCTGGAAATATATTGTCATAGCGTGGCTCAGTCAAAGTCCTCAAACTCCCTTACTAATGGTATTGTGAATTTACTAACAGCAAATGGACTGCAGCGGTTCAAGGAGGTAGCTCATTGCCTTCTCAAGGGCAATTAGGAACGAGCTCTAAATGCTGGTTCAGCAAGTGACGCCCACATCCCATTAGTGAATTAAAAAAATGCAGATGGTGAAACAGTATTTTGGTTGTTGCAATGTTAACAGTGCAGCAGTTACCTGCAGCTAAGAAAATGGTATTACACGAAACTGGTTTTAATAAAAAGGATGAATGAATATTGTATATTTAATGCAAATACAAGTGTATAATGTAGGATTTCAAAGAACCGTTAATGATTTGGGAATGTTCCCATCATAATTAATTTCATGAATAAATTGTCACCTATTCAACAGTGGTTAGTTTTATTCTTAATAATGAAATCATATGTATTATACTAAACCAAAACATTCCTACTGAGGCTCAGTTTTATATTTAATGGCATTACATCTTCTTCAAAAAAATAGAAGTGGGGAGAAGGAAAAAGTTTGAGATGAAAGATGGATCAAAAAATGTCTGATATGAGCAAAGCAATCGGATTAATCGTTAAAATACATGAAAAATTTATTCATATTGAAAAATTGTTCATAATTCCACTATGGAGTGTACACAAGAAAACAAGTCAACATTTGATTTTAATATTAAAATTACCTTGACTTTAAATCAGTTCTGTATTTACCAGTGGATTAGTGAGATGGAACATAATGGTTAACACCACTTTAGGCTGGTCCTTCAGTATCCATATTCGGAATTTACCGATTAAATGGACGGTTTTTTTTCTCTGATTCTATTCACGTATAGTATCAGTGGTATGTTTGAATAGATCCGTGTGTTTTTCCATGAATCTGGTTAGCAAACTTTATTTTGTTTGTTTGGGATGATGCCAGGAACGCCCAAAAGCACAAGCCTGTTACATAATGGCAACACAAAACTTGGTGGAGATGTAAAAAAAAGCCATTAGAGCCAGAGGTTTTATAGCAAGAATGAAAGATTAAAGCACAGGCCTACTGCAGCAATCTAAACCTCAAGACTTCAGCGAGCTTCAAAAGGTAGATGCTAAAACTAAAAATCAAGAGAACACTGAACTGAAAATGTATTGCTCACTATTTAAGGGCTGATCATTTCCTTGCACAATAGCTTAGGCGATCTCCTCTTGCACTCGGCCTAAATTACTGATAGGGGAGTCCAATGGATGAGGAGAGATTTTTTTTAATGCATGCTGAACAAAAGTGAACTTTTATACTGTTCCCTCAAGTCAGCTTGTGGATTCAGAAAGATGTGAGTTTCAAACGATCAATTTCCTGTGTGGAATTTTACCAACAAGACAGTATTATTTCACTCTGCAATAGGTACAACTACACCCAACCTAATTCGAAGATGAGCCTGTGTTCTTGTCCTCCTCGGAGTCAATGTTAATTCACTGTTAATTAACAACTAAATTTCCATCCTTTACAAGAAAAAAAACAATACTTTTCAAATAAATCTAACTGCATACTTCTTTGCTTTGCAGAACACCTACGCTCGCTTCGCAACAAACAACTGCACCTCCCAGTCGCAAACCATTTCAACTCCCCCTCCCATTCCTCAGACGACATGTCCATCCTGGGCCTCCTGCAGTGTCACAACGATGCCACCCGAAGGTTGCAGGAACAGCAACTCATGTTCCACTTGGGAACCCTGCAGCCCAATGGTATCAATGTGGATTTCACAAGTTTCAAAATCTCCCCTCCCCCTACCGCATCCCAAAACCAGTCCAGCTCGTCCCTGCCTCCCTAACCTGTTCTTCCTCCCACCTATCCCCTCCTCACACCTCAAGCCGCACCTCCATCTCCTACCGACCAACCTCATCCCGCCCCCTTGACCTGTCCGTCCTCCCTGGACTGACCTATCCCCTTCCTAACTCCCTACCTACACTCACCTTTACTGGCTCCATCCCCGCCTCTTCGACCTGTTTGTTTCCTCTCCACCTATCCTCTCCTCTATCCCTCTTCTATGCGCCTCCCACTCTCTCCCTATTTATTTCAAAACCCCCTTCCCCTCCCCCTTTTCTGATGAAGGGTCTAGGCCCGAAACGTCAGCCTCTCTGCTCCTATGATGCTGCTTGGCCTGCTGTGTTCATCCAGCCCTGCACCTTGTTGTCTTGCATACGATGCCTGTTAGGTTAGGTGAGTTCAGATAAGAACTTACTGAAATTTTCATCATTTCCTCAAACACATCTGAAACATTTATCTTTGATACAAAGAATTTTGGCTTCATTATAACTTATTGATTTTCATTTTTTTTTAAAAAAGGAGTTCCAATCATTAAAAAAATTGAAGCACTTCCACTGGTCTAGATGAAATTGACCAATTCAATCGGTTTACAATACATGACTGGTGTGGTAGAATATGTGCATCAAGTACTTGTGCAGTAGAGCAGAGTGCAGGTCTTCACGTTTCTTGAGGAAGTTGAAAACCTGCATGAGATGGGACTAGAGGACATTAAGCCTTGTGAAACCCTTCCTTGCAATTACAAAGAAAAAGGTATGTGATTGGTTACTGAGCATTTTGCTCACTTGTCTTACTTGAGAATCTAGCAAAAGTGAATTAAGAAGTCTCAGATATCGTAAAAAAATGGTTTCAAAACATTCCATTCAATCACCTACAATTATAAGTTTTTATTAGTAAAGTTTACCAAAAGTGAGAAAATACATTGGCTAGTTTAGGGTTTAATCAGAAATTAATTAGCACATAACAGATGGCAGGAAAAGGGATGTATCGCAATTTCAGGATGAGTATGCTTCTGGATAGCTGTTTAATCCACAACACAAATGTCTGCAGCAAGTGTTCTGAGACAGTGGAAATTTTGGCTCAGAGTTATTGACCTGGAGGCCAAGTCACAGATGCTGTGGCACATCAGGAAGGGGGATGTTATGTCAACATGTTATCCTCAAAGGAAGACACATCTTAGGACAGGGTCTTCGGAATTAATCGGTCAGGGGCGACAGGGAGATGGGGAGACATCAGTATCAACGACACAGGTAGAACCAGAAAAGAAAGAGACAGACAGACAGCTGAAGGAGTATACACTACATTAAAAAGTAAAACCTTAAAAAGGCAGAAATCTCTGGATCACTATCATAGTCATGAGAAATGGCATTGAGTGAAAAAGACTGGAGAAATAAATATGGATTGGCCTTTGGAGCACTGGCACTAGTATTGGGCAAAGTGGAATCTGCATCATTGAGATGGTTTACGCCTGAATCACACTGGGACTGGTATTCTCACTAGCCAGATATCTAGTGAAGTTAGTAAGTTTCAAAGTAGAAGGGGCTTAAAATAAGGAGAATGAGGGAATCAAGTTCGGGTAGATGTACCAAAGTATGGAGTATAGTCGAGGCAGGACAGCAAAATCGCAACATGAGAAATGAAGGTCTTGTGAATAGCAGGTGATGTTATGAAATAGAACAAACCCTTTCAAAATATATCAAGGATATAGCCTGGAACCTAACTTTTTGTTTTATTTAAAGGCAAGTGTAAGGCGCTGTATTCCAAATGTGATTTGATTGGTCCACCACTAGGCTTTAAGCAAACACACATTATTCTTACAATATGGTTAAAATACAAACAAAACACAATTGGCCTAACTAACATTATTGAAACACAACAATATATTATCTGTAACTACAAATCAACTGTACCAATAAAGCAGCATCCCATCACACACCCGTGGCAGAGGCAGATAGAGCAAAACAGATTTTCTTCAGGTGCTATCTCCCTTTGAGTCCAGATGAAAGGAACACCAAAAGAAACAATCTAGCACCAGAAAGAAAATTGTAGCTTTTTGCAGCAAAGAGAGAGAGCTGTATTTATCAGCTTCAACAGCCAACTTCACTCACTGATGTTTCTTTTGCCTAATTAAAAGAAGAGTTTCAAGTTGTTTACTACTGCTTCTGAAGCACACAAGTCAAGACTTGCTGTTATGAACATAACAAAAAGACAAAGCTAAAGGGTCTGCATCTGAATGAGTACAGCCTTCAAAACAAATGTGCATTTTGGTAAGACAAATCAGGGCAGGACTTGTAACTGTTAATGCTAGGGTCCTGGGGAGTGTTGCCAAACAAAGGTCTTGGGGTGCAGGTTCACAGTTCCTTCAAAGTGGAGTCGCAGTTAGACTGGGTAGTGAAGGCAGCATTTGGTACGCTTGCCTTTATTGGTCAGTGCATCGAGTGTAGGAGTTGGGATTTCATATTGCGGTTGTACAGGATATTCATTAGGCCATTTTTGGAAAACTACATTCAATTCTGGTTTCCCTGTGATAGGAAACATGTTGTGAAACCTGAAAGGGTGCAGAAAAGATTTATAAGGATGTTGCCAGGGTTGGAAGGTTTTAGCTATAGGGAAAGGCTAAATAGACTGGGGCTACTTTCCCTGGAGCATCGGAGGCTAGGGGGTGACTTTATAGAGGTTTATAAAATCTTGAAGGGCATGGATAGTGTGAATAGACAGGGTCTTTTCCCTGGGATGGAGAATTCGAAACTAGAGGGAATAGGTGTAAGGTGAGAGGGGAAAGATATAAAAGGGACCTCGGGGGCAACTTATTCACGCAGGAGGATGGTGCATGTATGGAATGAGCTGCCAGAGGAAGTGCTGGAGGCTGGTACAATTACAACATTTAAAAGGCACCTGTATGGGTATACGAATAGGAAGGGCTTAGAGGGGCACGAACCAAATGCTGGCAAATGGGACTAGATTTATATAGGATATCTGGTTGGCATGGATGAGTTGGACTGAAGGGTCTGTTTCCGTGCTGCATATCTCTGGCTCTAAGTTCAGAACAAGAGAACTGGGTGTGAAATCAGTGAACATTTTTATTACAAAAATAAGATTGCAGGTATCTGGGAAATACTTCCTCAAATGGCTTGGTCAGTTGGAATTTTTGACAGAAATCACTACATTGTCAACTAAGCAATACAAAGCACAGCAAGTGAAACGGGAGTACAAAATCAGCAATGACCTGCTCCTAACATTCCTCAGCATCTCTGCTGTTTCTCACTTGGGATACGTTGCCTTCCATTTTAATAAGTGCTGCATTAATTGATTCTATGTTTAGTACACTTTTTGAACAAAGATTCTTGTAGTAATAACTACATGCATTTTTCATAATACAATACAAAAGAACATCTGGATAGGTCACTGTATTTGCCAGTTTCAGTGGAGCTAACTTCCCAATCAGAAGTTGTTCATACAGTCAGTCATAAAGCACGGAAACAGACCCTTCAGGCCAACTCATCCATGCTGACTAAGTTTCCTCAACTAAATTAGTCCCACTTGCCTACGTTTTGCCCATATTCCACTCAATCCTTCCTAGTCATATACCTATCCAAATTTCTTTTAAATATTGTTACTATATCATTCACCATTTTGTCTGGCAATTCATTCCACATACAAACCGCCCTACATGTGAAACAGTTGCTCCTTGGGTCCTTTTTAAATCTTTCTCCTCTTGCCTTAAAAATATGTCCCTGAGTTTTTAAACTCACCCACACTAGGGCAAATGCCTTTTCTATTCACTTTATCTATGGTCCGTCATGATTTTTCAAACCTCTATAATGTCACCCATCTACCTCTTATGCTCCTGGGGAAAACAAGTCCCAATCTCACCCTCCAACTCAAACTCAAACTCTCCGGCAAGATCCTGGTAAATCTTTCTGAACCCTCTCCAATTTAATATCCTTCCGAGAGCACGGCGACCGGAACTGCACACAGTACTCCAACGTGTAGATAACTGGGATCGAGTGAATCTCTTCAACAGTACAAGGAGTGTAGGGGCATTCTTAACAGGAAAATCAAGTTGGCAAAAAGAGAATACGAGATAAGGTTATCTACCAAGGCTAAGGATAATCCAGAGATTTTACAAGTATATTAAGAGCAAAATAGCAACTAGGGAGAGAATAAGGCCACTTAAAGATCAACAAGGTCGTTTGTGTAGAAGCACAGGAGATGGGGGACACAAAATGAATATTTTGCACCAGTTTTTACTATGGAGAAATAAATGGAAGCTAGGGAACTTCAGGAAATAAACACTGGATGTCTTGAAAACAGTCCACATTACAGAAGAGGAAGTGCCGGAGGTCTTTAAAAAACCTAAAAGATGGATAAATCTCTGGAACCTAATCAAGTGTATCCCACGAAGTTGTGAAAAGTTAGGGAAGAAATTGCAGGGCTCCTAGCAGAGATTGGAGTCATCTACAGCCACAACTAAGATGCCAGAGGACTGAACGGTGACTAATGTTGTACTTTTATTTAAGGGCCGAAAGGAGAAGTCTGGGAATTATAGACCTACAAGTCTGACATCAGTAGTGGGTAGGTTGTTGGAGGGGATTCTGAAAATTAGGATTTACATGTATTTGGAAAGTCAAGCGCTGATTAGGGATATTCATCACGGCTTTGCACATGGGAAATCGTGTCTCACAAAATCAAGATTTTTGAGAATGTAACCAAAAAGCGTGATGAGGACAGAGTGGCAGACACTGCCTACATGGACTTTAGTAAAATCTCTGACAAGATTCCACACGGTAGACGAATTAGTAAAGTTAGATCACATGGAATTCAAAGTGAGCTTGCCAACTGCATATAAAATCAGCCTGACAGTAGCAGACAGAGGGTGGTGATGGAGGGCTGTTTGTCAGACTGGAGGCCTGTGACCAGCAGTGCTCTGCAGGGACCAGGGCTGGGTCCACCTTTAGGAGGCATGGTTAGTAAGTTTGCAGAGAACACCAAAACTGGTGGTATAGTGGACAGTGAAGAAGTTTATTTAAGATTACAAAGGGATCTTGATCATTTGGGCCAATGGGCTGAAGAGTGGCAGATGGAGTTTCATTTGGACAAATGAAAGGTATTGTATTTTGATAAAACAAACAAGGGCAGGAATTGTATAATTAATGCTAGGACCTTGGGTAGTGTTGTAGAACAGAGAGACCCAGGGGTTCCAGTACATAGTTCTTTGAAAATTTACCTTCAGTTACAGTTCTGTGCTGCATGAAATTTAAGCATAATATTTTCTGACACTAGTAAAAACACCAGTCTCTGCCACTGAGAACAAAACTGTTGCATTATTAGTCTCCCATTCAGATTCAATTGATATTCAACACTTCCTCCTTAGTTGTAATTCTACACTGCCTGCCTGTTAGATGAAGTATTCCCCAGTAGGCATGGAAGGGAATCATACAGACCATTTGCACCCTGCAGACACTCGCCATGAGATGACTCTGTCAGTCTGCACTTAAGGATATAGCACAGAATCAAGCTTAATTAATCATGCCAATACTTATACTACTCTCAAGACTCCACCCATTTTTCATTTCAATTGACTATCAAAACCAACTGTTCCCTTATCCCTCAAATGCTTGTCTTGCTTCTCCTTAAATACATGTACATTATTAGCTTCAACCATTCCCTTCAGCACGGAATTCCACATTTTTTTTTTAACCATTTCAGGAGTACATTCTTCTAAATTCCTTACTGTATTTCTTAATGGCTATCTTGCGCTGATGGTCCCTAATTATGTTCTTTGCAAGAAGAGGAAGTATACCCTCTGCAATCATTATTACAACCTTACATAATTTTAAAAGGTATCCTATTAGGTCATCCCTCATTCTGCTTTCAGAGCAAAAGAGACAAGGACTAGCCATTTTTTCTGATCTGGATATCACATTTTAAGTCTTTCTTCAGCTCCTCAATGCTTCATCTTTTCTGTAATATTCAAACCAGAACTGCAGTATTCTCAAGTGTGGTTTAACCAAGGTTCTGCACTACTTCCCTTTTCAATTCCTGTAGAATTAAACACGAGCTTTTAGTCTGCTTTTAAGAGCTGTACTGATCTGTGACATAATTATAGTGATCCATGTATCTGTAATTTGCAGTCCTTTTTGTTCCTCCACCCTACCTAGTCTCGCACGTTCCAAGTAATAAGTGACTTCTCTATTCTACCAACCAAAATAGACTGCCCCACATTCATCTACGTTGAACTTCATTAGCCAATTATTAACCAACTGGCATGATCAACGTGCTCCCAAAATTGTTGCAATCCTCTATACTGACAATTACCGAACCTCCTAAACCCCTTCCCTACCTATCTGGTAGCCATGATGTGGAGGTGCCCGTGTTGGACTGAGGTGAACAAGGTCAGAAGTCACACAAACCAGGTTATAGATTTTTCTGAAGGGGGGGTCTAGGCCCAAAGCGTCAGCTTTCCTGCTCCTCTGATGCTGCTTGACCTGCTGTGTTCATCCAGCTCTACACCTTGTTATCTCAGGTTATAGTCCAACAGGTTTATTTGAAATCACAAGCTTTCGGGGTGCTGCCTCTGTATCAGGCCATCGTTCACTATGATAATTAAGAGAAATAAGTGGTGTTATCAATAAATACCACTTAACAGAGATAAAGATAAAATTACTGCTTGCAAAGAAAATAATTGGATTAGTCAGTTTACGAAGAGAGGCTTTGAAATTGTCCTATGAGAGGGCAGCTTCAGTAAATGTTAAACAGGTTCACAACTTCTAATTAGCAGTACCAGTCTAAGAGAACATTAGCTTCACTGCAGAACAACGTTACTTTACTCAAAGAACAAAAGGCTGACTAAAAGGTTAGACACGCCAAACATGCGTTACCCTGAACCACCCTCACTGATCAATTTAAAACTCAATCATCTGCAGTACTGTGACAGGATAAAGGGTAAACGAAGAATCATTCGATTACTACAGAATTTTCAGGGAAATATTCAATCTATTCAATTCCTTCATCCCCTATAATCATTAATAACAGAGCAGAGACTAAATTTAAAGGCAACAACTTGAGAAACAGTTCATTTTCAATAAATCAAAGATTTTATTTTACAAATTAACTTCTATCAATAAACATTTAATAGTTTGACACTCAAAAAACTGCACTGCACTGAACCTATGGAGTTGGTGCAGATTTTATAAATAACACTGTTCAATCCCAAATACTTATTTTGTTCAATATTTTAACAGGAATCTACAAAGATAGAATATGCAATTCTATAATTAAAAGTTTCAAGCTTTCAACAACATAGAATCACAAATATGCAGCCCACAAACAAAGCGTCATCCAATTGAAAAAGTTTGAGCCAACTCATACGTGAAACAAATGTGGTAAATTAAATTAATCCAACTACTGTTCAGGTACCCAGAACTCTACAATGTGACTTGGTATCCAACAGTAATTTGTCCACAGAGGTGCAACATGCAGCAGTATGATCACAGAACTGTGTGGTTCGCAAAGGAGAATGAGAACCAAGGCAGCACATGCGCAGGAGAGAACCAAGGGTGGGGAGGAGGCAGAGATGGGGCAGGAAACAGATGGGTGGGACTAGGAAGAGCTGAAGATGTAACAGCCAAATGGCGAAGAGAGATAAGAATCAGGGATTCGAGGGCAGTTAGGTGTGGGCAACAAAATTTTGCCAGTGATATCCACATCCCACAAATGAACAAATGGAGATAAAACAATACATCCTTTAGATGGTATAAATTTTTCTAAGAAATTGCATTTACCTGCACTAAGTGCACAAAGGGTATGCATAAACTTTCCAAGTTGATGGTCTCCACTCAGTAAAAAAAAAAAAAATTTTTTTACAATGTGAATGAAACTATGCCTCAAATATAAACATCATGTTTAACTCTGAATGGCAGAACACACTGCACTGGGCAGTTGGATACCTATTACACGAATAAAACAAAAAACAGTACCGGTATGTTGGGAATCCGAAAATGATGACTGCTTGACTAGTGAACATTCTACAGGTTATGCTGAACATATTATCTGGTAAACATGCTAAGCTTGTAGAGTGCAGAGATGCAGCAGGGGAATGGGAATGCCTGGTTTGCTGTCCAGAGTTGAAGGGGGCACAAATGGACCAAATGGCTTCCTCAAGTGCTGTAGTAATTCTGACTGACTAAACTACCAAGGTGATCATTAGAAGCATGTTTTACAATATTACTCTTCCAATACAAATTCAAAAAAGCTTATTGACTGTACTGCCAAAACATTACAAAAGGAGACAGCATGAAGCAAAATAAAGCCAAAAAGTCTTTTGGGCACTTTTTAACTTTAGACCTTAAGGTAATTTATTCTTTCCCAATCCCAACCAGTTTATTCCTCTTAAATCAAGTTTTTATCATTATTTTACATTCCCCATTTTTGGCAACGCACAAACCAACAAAGTGTCTTCCCCCATATTTCTATCTCAAGGCATGGACAACTTGCTCAATAAGCGAATCTAAAGTCAGCACAGATTTTTTGTAACAGATTTTAGCAGTTGCCCTCATTTACCCTGCCCAGCCAATCGTCTTCAGAATGCCAAAAATCATGAGACCATTCAATCAGAACAATTGTTTCAATTTTCTTAATGACACATCAGGAGAGAAATAAATAGGTCTCGAAACACTTCATATACATGTTTCAAATTATAAATTCACCAAGCATGACTACAATAGCAATGCAATTGTTTTGTTTGCTCACAGCAATAAAATGATGCATTACAATGTCAATCTTCAACACAGATCCCTCCCCCACCCCGAGGCAGGTACTGACCAAAACCAAAACAAAAGAAATACAGTGTACTTACTCGAAGATGTAACTGAACAAGGCATGTTTACAGAAAAAGGCAGCACTTCATTTGGAAGGGTCTTATGTCAAGGTGTATCTGGCAGCACTTCCTAAAGCCACAATCTTCATAATACTGTAAAAGAACATAGTTCTGCCATGTGCGCTGTTGCCAGGGTAAGGGGAGTCAGGCAATTGCCCCAGGGACCGTGCTGGGACCAACGGGTACCTGCAGACTCAAAGACCCCTATTCCTGAAATGGGGAAAAAACACTAGAAAGCCCATGGGTTGGGGCTGATGCATAGAATGGTTTGTCATGGGGGTGGGGGCTGCCAGTGGTGTGATGTGCCTTGTGTCCAAGCAGTCTCCTAGGGACACCTCTGTGAATTGAGCACTTGGAGTTTCAATTTCAACACATGATACAAGAGGAAGGGTAGGTAGGTGGGAAAGGAATTGTCAGGCAAGAGAGTGACAAAATGAAGATACACCCACCTAACAAGCAATTAGCCAGTTTCTAGATCAATTCTAAATCACTTGTACTTTTCTTTCAAATATTGCCAAATTCTCCCTGCTTAGCAAAACAATATTGGGTCCTGGGGAGCGTTGGTGAACAAAGAGATCTTGGATTATAGGTTCATAGTTCCTCAAAACTGGAGTTACAAGCAGACGGGATAGTGAAGGTGGCGTTCGGTGTGCTTGCTTTTAATCGATCAGTGCATTCAGTATAAGAGTTGGGAGGTCATGTGGCTGTACAGGACATTGATTAGGCTAGTTTTGGAATATTGCATTCAATTCCAGTCTCCCTGCTATAGGAAGGATGTAGTGAAACTTGAAAGGGTTCAGAAAAGATTTACAAGAATGTTGCCAGAGTTGGAGGGTTTGAGCTATAGGGAGAGGCTGAATAAACGGGCTATTTTCCCCTAGAGCACACAGGCTGAGGGGTGACCTAATAGAAGTTTATAAAATGAGGGGCATGGATAGAGTGAATAGCCAAGGTCTTTTCCCTAGGGTTGGGGAGTCCAAAACTAGAGGGGATAGGTTTACGGTAAGAAGGAAAAGATTTAAAAGGGACCTAAGGGGCAACTTTTTCCACGCAGAGGATGGTGTCTGTATGGAATGAACTGCCAGAGGCTGGTACAGTTACAACATGTAAAAGTCTTCTGGATGGGTACATGAATAGAGAGTTTAAGAGGGATAATGGCCAAATGCTGGCAAATGGGACTAGATTAATTTAGGATAGCTGGCATGAACGAGTTGTACCAAGAGTCTGTTTTCATGCTATACATCTCTCTGATTCTATTGTCAATCCCAATTATGCACCCAACCTATGCCACAAGTACTAACATTTTCTTGATTTAAAAAAATAATATGAAAAAAAATCTGGACACATCTTAAGGTGACAGTTGACTGCTCATTAGGCAGTTGCCCGTTTGCTCGGAACCATATAAATTTGAATGGAACAGAACACCAATGCTTTGATTAGCGGTTACATTGATGATGTTGCTTAGAATGGTAACGAAACGTCTGCACACCACAGAACAACTGGCTCGGTCAGCAAACAATTGCATCCACAACCCAAGCTACAAGTTTTTGCTAAGACCTTACTCACTAGGCATTTTCCTCATTCAAATTTTAACTTGGAGACTTTCAGTATCATAATCATAGCAGGAAAGTTTTGATGGGTTATTTTAAAGACTACAGGATGTTTCCTTGATTACATTAATCCACTCGAGCGGAGGTATTTAAAATCAAGTGACAAGATGTTTTCCAGTCACATCTTACGAAGCTCTCACGTGAACATAAAATGCCATCTACAGGTGTGAAGGGATTTCATAATGAATACACAAGAGAGAGCAAGAGTTATAATAATGTCTGACACTGTTTTAATTATGTACAGAAATAGTGTCATGGGATTTATCGTTTAGCTCTCGAATTGAAACTTGAATGAGATCCATACCTGCTGCACTTTTGCTCAGGTACACATTCATTGACTAACATTAAGTTTGGAATCCGTTGGCACACATAGTCTAGAGGGAACATTCTTATGAAACGATCCATGGAAACTTATGGATAGCAGGATCTAATAAAACCGTTAAATTGAAGTAGACTAACACTGTCAAAGAAAGTACATATAAAATCAGGACACAGTGAAGTCTTTTGTTTAAAAGACTTCCAATTAGTTAGGTTAGAACTATGATCAAGAACTATGGAGATGGTAGAAGAATGCTATTTTCCTCTGACTGAAACAACTCATTCACTTTTCTGTTGTTTATCAGAAGCAAGGGAATTAGATTTTGTTGAGGCACAGGTTCTATGGTTCAATTGTGATTTCCACCTACAAAAAAGGCTGTTGGTATCTTATGGTCTGTCCATCTTGGTCTTCTCACTATGCTTAAGGGATAAATTCCGAAGAGTATGTGACTAAAAATATTTGTTTTTGAACATTATGCGAGAAACAAATACGTTTCAAGATCATAATGTCCTCAAATCCTGTTCCATGGCTTGGACATAGAATTTGAATTGAGACTCTTGTGTAAAAATAACATTGCCTATAGCAACATTTTTTTGCTTTTTGATTGTTTAACTCATGGTATAAGGACAGCACTACCTAAGTAGTATTTATTGTGCATTCCTAACGACCAAGAAAACAGTAAAGTGTCAACTATATTACTGTGGTTCTAGAATCACATGTAGCCACACAGGTGGAGATGGCAGATTTTCTTCCCTTAGGGACATTAGTAAACCATTGGGCTTTTACGTCAATCAACAGTAGTTACCTGGACTAGATTTTAGTTCCACATTTGCTCATTGAATTCAAACTGCCACACAAGATTTGAACCCATTTCTCCAGAACATTAGAATGGGGTTTTAAGATTACTAGTCCAGTAACACTACCATTAAACCACCATCATTTTGTAGATTTAAAGGTTGCAATGCTCGATTTGAAGCTATCCTGCCCACTATTCCTACTCAACCAACATCGTGTCACTTCGGAAGAGTTTTTGATCTCTGATGCATCAGATGTGTGACATTTTTCTAGCTAGTTATGGCAGTATTCATATTCATAGGGTGTACTTATCTTCAGTGACAAAGATGTAGGAGTGGGATTTGGCAAGGCTTTGTAAAATTAATGGACTTGGCTGTGTGCCTCTGAAAACCCGCAATCTAGGTCATTAACTAGTTCAAGAACTTGTCAGGTGCCTTATGATTAGCTTCATAGGGGAGTACAATCAAAAAAAATGCAAGACTAATGATGTTATATTAGCTCCAAGATGGCACATCTTATATTGGGAAAATACAAGAAATTCCAACTTTTGTGGCAGGCTTTGTAATTATGCAATTAGTTTAAAACTTTGCATACTTGCAGGCATTGTCCATGATTGAGCTAGTTCAGCTAGTTCAAATGTTCTGACCTGCAAGGACAGAGCTATCATTTCAGCATTAGGATTTTTTTCGTGACTCAGCCCTAAATAACCCTGCAACGAAGCATCCTGATGGAGTGGATGACCTTCGCCAGTCAAACTAGGGGAAATTTCTTGATGTTGTGTTCATAAACTCTCAGATTTAACCAGTTAAATACCCATAAACCCACTTGACAGTTGGAACCATTAAACCCATACTAGACAAGACCATAGGATAGAGGGGTAGGCCATCTGGCACACAAGTCTGCTCTGTTATTCAATCACATCATGACTGATTAGATAATCCTCAACTCTACTTGCCTGTCTTATCCACAGAACCCTCAACTGCCTCACTGATTACAAGTCTATCTCAGCCTCGAACATACTTAACAATCCACCTGCAAAAGCAATCTACAATAAAGAATTCGACAGACTGACTACCCTCAGAAAACAAAATGTTGAAGAGTTGAAGCTTCCATTGGTTGAATAATAAAGGACTGCAGTGAATTGCAATGCAGTGTCAAACATGCACAAATTGTTTTAAAATGGTCTGGGATCACATACCTCCTGGATAAGTTCCACAAAAATTGGATGTTAATCTAAATGTAACACATACACGTTTAATTTTTAAATCATGGGAGTCAAATTCATGAACAGAGCTCTTTCCAGGGAGGAAAATTGCAGTTGATGATTGCTGTTCTTGCTATGCTGCAGCACTGATTCTGGGGTTTAGCTAAGGAACGTCACTATGAGGTTACATTTGACTCATCAAGCTTTACTTTTGCAGAGTTTGTACATACAACTTCCATAAAGGAAGGCCTAGGTTATCTATGAACAGCCCTTTGCCCAGGAAGACAGACTAAGCCAATGGGATGCCTAGTAGGAAGAAGAAATTGGACATAAAAGAATACTATATGTTGTCATGATGGCAGGACAACAGCCCTTCTCTTGGCAAAACAAAATACACAAACTACTGGCTTATATAACAATAGTACGGTACACAATAAAATAATCTATAAATATAATAATAAATTCTATAACTATAACAGATGTCTTATGACGCTATTAACCAATCTGGTGATTCTGTCAATGATTAGTCAAAGACTTCCCATATTTCATTTCAAAATCTGCAAATTGCACAAAGCTGAGAAATATTGTGAACTGTGAAGATAGTGATAAAGTTCTCTCTTTAGAGAATATTAAGTTAATATTTAGAAGGGGTGCTCAAAATTCATGAGGTGTCTGAACAAAGTTGGAGAGCTCTCCATGGCAGAAATATCAATATTTACAGGACAATTGATTTAAGGTGATTGGCAAAACTATAGGTGACAGAAGGAACAACTATTTTCTTTCATGCAACAAGTGATTAAGCTAATGAACGCATTACTTGAGCACGTGGCGGAAGCAGATTTAATCAAGATTTTCAAAGAAGGATTGGATAAGGACTTAATGGGAACAAAATGAAGGGCTATGGAATAAGACTTGCTCTTACAAAGACTTGTAAATAGCCCATAAGATAGTATGAATCAAATAGTCTCCTCTGGAATAACCATTTCAATGATTCTGTTCACTGTCTTAACTACCAAATCTTGCCAATAAACCCAAGATATACAGTCAGAGCAGCAATTATCTGTTCAACCAATCTACCCTGTTTGTTCAGTTTCTGTATTTAGCTTTTTAAAAATATCATGACTGCTCTTCCTCATTTGTTTTAGGGGAACTGTCTGTTTGTGATGCTCTAGTGTAACAGATTCTCTAACCGTGATTAATTCTACCTTGCGTATGTCATGAGATTGCAGGATTTTATAGTTATGAACTTGAACTCGTTCATCAACTCTAGCGTACCTAGCCAAGTACAGATATGGGCAAAGTTGAATTTGTGTGTTTATGGACAACATTTGCTCATCTGTAATTGCCCAGAAGGCACTTAAGAGTCAACCATATTGCTGTTTTTCTGGACGCAGGGCAGACCAAGTAAGGACAGATTTTCATCCCTAAATGACATTAATGAACAAGTTGGTCTTTACAACAGTGGTTACATGGTTGCCATTAGGTTAGCTTTTAATCCAGATTTTAAATTGAATTCAAATTTCACCAGTCATGGTAGCATGAATCTGGAATATTAACATGATGTTCTGCATTACCACACTGCCACCACCTCAAATAATGGAAAACCACAATAAGATCACACTCTGCCAATTTTAATGTCTTGTTTTAAAAAAATCTTTCAGGATCAACACATGACAGTTGGGTACTTAAATAAAACTTTGACAAATTATTTATGTACTTTGGGGGCTGAACTTCACTTTTAGCTTTGAATTTTATTATAAAATGGCCAGGTTTGTGCTGTTTGATCAAAAAAGTACACTCGCCTTCCCTAAACTACTTTTGGTAGAAAAAGCAGTAGCCTTTCTTAAATTAAATGGATTAGTGTGGTTCTATTGCAATGGGAAGAAAGGGAAAAGCATATGCATACTTTTGACTATAATTAGTTTATGAAAAGATTTATTTTATTTGGGAACTGCTCATGTCATGTATATGTAATAACAACCAATAAAATTGGACATCATAATCAATAATTAATAACCTTGAGAAGTCATATTGGTCTGCATGCAGGGATCTTTCTGCATGTTTTTTCAAAATAATCTTTTAGAGCATAAACATAAATAAGTTTATGCCAAAAAACGTGTTGATATTGTTAGGGAACATTCATAAATAGCTAGTGATTTAATCAGTCCACCTAGGAATTTACATGTCTTGCCAGTAAACGCTAAGAATTTGAAGCAGAATTATCCAAGATATTCTTTATTCATTAACGGGAAGACAGTGTCATTGGCAAAGCAGCATTTATTGCCTATCCATAATTGTCCAGAGGACAGTTCAGAGTCAACCACACTGCTGTGGGTCTAGAATCACATGTAGGGCAGGCTAGATAAGGATGACGGTTTCGTTCCCTAAAGGACATTAGTGAACCAGATAGGCTTTTCCGACAATTGACAACGGATTAATGTTCTTCATTAGATTCTTAATTCCAGACATTTTACTGAATTCAAATTCCACCTTCTACCATGGGGGGGGATTTGAACCCGTGTCCCCAAAATGCTATCTGGGAATCTGGATTAACAGTCCAGCGATAACCACTAGGCCATCGATTCCCCCTAAATTAAATATGTTAACGTTAATATTCCAGATATGCCCTACCACGGCCGAAGGTGAAATTTGAATACAATTTAAAATAAAACCTGGATTAAAAGCTAACCTAATAGCAACCATGCAACTGTTGTTGTAAAGACCAACTTGTTCATTAATACCGTTCAGGAAAGAAAATCTGTCCTTACTTGGTCTGGCCTGCAGAAGACTCCAGAAAAACAGAAAAAGTTTACGAATTACACGTTCAGCCCAATATTTCACATTTGCTCATTAGATTAAATGTATTAAAAAGCCCAATTCAAAATTAACGTTTGAGAATGCTGAAATCTTTAGTGTAATTAAAAGTGGAAAAGAGCTGCTTTGAGATATTGTATTCCATAATTTGTGTTCACTTCATTTTCTAATTGAGTGGATTGTGGGAGTGGTCAGGATGACAAATACGAAGCAGTATGAATCTTGGGCCAACCATACTTACATGAAGCACAAACCCAGATTCAAAAGACTTGGGATTCTGCACTGTTCCACAGATGTGCAAACCCAAGATGTGCCAACCACATGCGTAAACAATTGTTTCAACAAAGCTAGAACAACCTGGAATACCAATGTGTATTTACAAGCCGGAAATCTCACACATACTGGTGTCATGTCCCACTTCACAAGTGAAATGTGACCTATTGAATTTGCTCTTTGATAGAGCAGTCTATTGACTGGAGTTAAACCTGAACACAGACAAAAAAAAAAAATCATACAGCACAGAAACAGACCCTTCGGTCCAACGAGTCCACGCCGACCATAATCCCAAACTAAACTAGTCCCACTCGCCTGCATTCGGCCCATGTTCGCCCAAACAGTTCTTATTCATATACTTATCTAATTGTCTTTTAAACATTCTAACTGTGCCCGTATCCACCATTTCCTCTGGAAGTTCATTCCATACATGAACCACTGTGGGGAAAAATTGTCCCTCATCTTTTTTGAAATCTCTCATCTTAAAAATAGGCCCTTTAATCTGGAATTCCCCCACCCTATGGAAAAAAACACCTGGCATTCACCTTATTTTTAACCCCTAACGATTTAATAAACCTGTATAAGGTCACCCTTCAATACGATTAAAAAAGCATTAGGATACATTTAAGACATTCTGGAAAATATATTGCAGAGCCAGGTGATACAGTTGACCCAGACTTAGGGAAATGTGCACCATGCCAGACAGCGCCTTCATAAGTCCAACACTTCGTGTCAGTAAGGCCATACTGCAATTTTACATAAGTTGTAACAAAAGCCTTCTTAGATACAAAATGAAAAGGTATGATTAACCATACTCAAAACTGGATCTGCATCAGGAACATGATGAATGCTTGCTTAAATCCCCGAGTTCCTCCAATTCCTGAAGATAAAGTAAACTGGACCCTGACACTTCACGTGCCTGATACAGCTCAACAGGTGACAAATGAAATCCAAAGGATATCTATCACAAATAAAGCTACTACCCAAATTATGTGATACAGATCATCTGTATCTAGATTATCTATTAGAGATTAAATTGAATTGTCACAGCTTCAGAACCATCAATTAAATGGACAAATCTATCCAAGAAAGGAAACCACAGGACCAAATAGTTCCAACTTAAAAATGTTTTCTTTTACTGAGAATGCGAAATAATGTATCAGTATGGAAGGATTGCTTTTCGTTCAACTGTAGATGTCTGCAACTGTTTGTATTGCTATTTCAAGATAAATATACATTGATGCATTAATCAAAATTCAAATGGACTGTCAGTTTCTATACATACATACTAAAATATATCAGCTTATGATGTAAATGAAAACACATTCCTTACTTGACATCAATAACCAAGCTAACAGCACAAGATAAAGCTCCCATCAAAGGATGGCTCTTCATTCTTGCTGGCATGAGAAATACAAAAATATAGGTCTGTACTATCTTTTAATTTCACATCAACTATTTAAGCAATACAAAACTGACAAAAACCTCAAACATCATGCACTGTACAGATGTTACATTTGATCTGCATCATCCAGTAGTCATCACCAGGGTTATTTAGCTTAATGACCACTACTACAGTTAAGCCAGTGCATCAATATTATGGAACATCCTTTGCTAATTCATCTCAAAATGATTGTGGAAGTTGCAGACAACTAGCTGCCAGTACTTCACATAATTGAAAAATGTTATTTGCAAACAACCTAAATTTGGAAACTTGAAAATCTGTAATCTAGGTTGCACCACTAGATGTTTTCACAGTTTAATTATAAGTGCTGCAATATTTCTTCAACTCATCATTACATTAAATCCTACCTAACACCTTCAATATGACTGTGCAGAAACACACTGTACAACACCCCTAAAATTGTCATACAAATACTGGTAAATCAAATCAAAATCAAACAAATTTATATACAAATGGTATTCTCTGCTGTAGTCAAGGTAGGGTTAGGTGGTAAGGAGTAACTAGACTGGAGTATGCAGAATATAATGCTTAGTAAAATGATCAACGTACTGCGGCATTGCACTCGAGTTTTAAGGGGAGTGGTGAAACCGGGAGTTTAGTGAAAGAGGCAAAAGTGATTATTCCATTTTCTCTCATTGATATTAGAAAGTCGAAATTCTCACCAAAGGGAAGTCTTAAGGAATGTGCAACATAAGAGGAAATGGAGCCAGCAGAGGAGACTCAGGGAACAGAAACAATGAAATTAGTGACATCACAGGAAAAGCCCCAAGTAACTGCTAATTTGAATGCTGACTGTAAATTGCTTTCAGATTAAATGTAAACTGGATAATTATTTTACAGATTAAAAATTAAACAGCAGGAAATTTAAAAATACAAATTAAGCAAACTTGGTCTTAACTGGCACCTTATGAACCGGCACTCTTGATAAACCAGCAAAAATTATCTCTCTCAATCACTATGAAGTTTAAAGTATTATTCTGTCCAAATACCTCAATATAAACGTATCAGAGATAGTAGGAACTGCAGATGCTGAAGAATCTGAGATAACAAGGTGTAGAGCTGGATGAACACAGCAGGCCAAGCAGCATCATAGGAGCAGGAAGGCTGACGTTTTGGGCCCAGACCCTTCATCAGAAA
>NC_063350.1:52077995-52157146 GCF_021869965.1 Rhincodon typus
GAAGGGTCTAGGCCCGAAACGTCAGCCTTCCTGCTCCTCTGATGCTGCTTGGCCTGCTGTGTTCATCCAGCTCTATACCTTGTTATCTCAGATTCTCCAGCATCTGCAGTTCCTACTATCTCAAACATTTTTTTAAACACCAGGTTTGGTGCAGCAATAGCGATATATTTCCAAGTCAAGAAGTGCACAGGAAAGCATGAGGATATGTGCTGCGCCCATGCACTTGTTGCCCTTGTTCTTCTAAGTGGTAAAGAATTCAGATGCTGGAAGGTGCTATGGTAGAAGCCTGGGAAAATTGCTGCTGTGTATCTTGTAAATAGTGGCAGCACTGTGTACTATGTATTGGTGGCAGACAAAGCGAACAATTAAAGTGGTCAATATAGTGCTGATAATGTAATCTTCTTGGTCCTATAAAGCGACAATTGCACTTGGAGGTACACGCAACCTGGAAAGTCAATCATGCTTCTGACTTGGACATTGGAAATTATGAATAGCAGGAAGTCAGGAGGGGAGATACTAACCTGAGATTTCCTAGCTGATCTATTTTTTTGTTTTATCCTTTCACGGTTTGCAAGCATTGTTGGTAAAGCCGGTATTTGATGGTCATCTTTAAAATGATCCTTAGAAAACAGTTCATCACCATCACCTTATATCCAGTGCAGGTACATCGTAGTACTTGTAGGAAGTGATCTCCAGGATGATGACCCATTACAGTTCCCTCACTGGCACTGTAGTTCCAAGTCAGGAAATTGCTAAGTTTTCATATCAATTTAACATATTCATTCATGCAATGTGGGCTTCTGACTAGACCAGCATTTGCCACTGCTGAGATGGTGGTAATGAGCCACCTTCTTGAACCACTGCAGATGGGTTCACTCGCAATGCTGTTGGGAAGGGAATTCCAGGATTTTCACCAAGCAAAAGCAGGAAAGAACGGCAAGTCGTCAAGATGATGTGCAGCTTGTAAGGGAACTTGCAGGCAGTATTCTCACACATATTCTGCCCTTGTCCTTGTTTGGTGGTGACAATGGTGCTGACAAAAAAGGAGACTAAGTCACTGCAGTACATCTTGTAGATAATATACACTGGCACCAATGTGCATTGGTGGCAAAGGAAGTAAACATTGAAGGTGATGGATGAGGTGCCTATCAATTGGACCACTGTGATCTGAATTGTTTTTTATTACTTGTTTACAAGGTGTGGAGATCACTGGCTAGGCCAGTGCTTACTGTCCATCCTTACTACCCAGAGGATAAGGCAGAATCAACTGCATTGCTGTGGGTCTGAAGTCAAAAGGTAGGCCAGAACAAGACATTAATGAACTAAATGGCTTTTTAAACAACTGACAGCAGTTACATGGCCATCCTGAGGCCAGCTCTTTATTCCAGATTTCATTGAAGTCAGATGTCACCATCTGCCAAGGTGGGAATTGAACACACATCCCCACAACTTTGACACAGGGTTTTGAATTGCTCGTCTAGTAACATTGTCACTACGCCTCCCCATGTGTTGAGGTTCTTGAATGCTGCTGGAGTTGCACTGCCCCAGGCAAGGGGAGAGCATCCTATTAACAAATGGCTTGTAGATTGTGAACAGGCACTGGGTAGACAGGAGGCAAGTTAGTTACATAGAATTTCCAGTCCCAACTTGTTCTTGTAGCCGCAGTATTTATATGGCTAGTCAATGGCAACCCCCAGGGTAACGAGAGTGGGGGGATTCAACGATACCGATGCCATTGAACACTAAAGGGGCCATGGCCAGATTGCATGTTTGAGCTGGTCATTGCCTGACACTTACATCGTGTGAATATTACTTGCCACTTCAGCCGAAGCTTGGATGCTGTTGAAATCTTACTGCATATGAACACTGGTTGCTTCAGTAACTGCGAAGTCAAGTGTTACTGAAATTTGCTTGTTGGCGATTACATATCTCCACTTTCGGTGGAGGGAAAGTAATTGATAAAAGAGCTGAAAGTGGTGCGGTCAAATACAATACACTGCTGTTGAAGGGGGTCTTGTGGTGCAATGACTAGTAACCCTACATTTGAGCTAAGAGTCCTGTGTTCAAGTCCCACCAGCTCTAGAAACATTTAAAAACCATTTCTGAACAGGTTGATTAGAAATTACCTATCCTACTGTTGGGTTCTTGTGGCACTGTAATCACATCTCTACCTTTGAGCCAAAAGTTCAAGGCCCAACTGCTTCAGAGGTGTATCATAACACGTTCAAGCAGGTTGATGAGAGAAAATTTCTTTACAGGAGTGCTTTTGTGGCACAGATGTAGTGTCCCTACCCTTGAGCCTGGAGGCCCAGGTTCAAATCCCTCCTGGAGCAGAGGTATGTCATAACATCATAACAGACCGATTAGAAAATATGCTTTGATGTCCGACTCGTCCACTTAAGTTTCTAGTCAATGAAAACTGCCAGGATGCTGATGGTTGGGGGTTCAGTGATGACAAAGTTGTTGAACATCATGGGTTGATAGTTAGATTCTCTTGTTGGAGATGGTCATTATATGGCACTTGCTCATTATCAGCCAAAGTCTGAATGCTGTCCAAGTCTTAATGATGAAGTAGTCCATGTCGACATGCAGCATCTGAAGAATCACCTACAGTGCTTAACATTGCACATCAGTGAACATTTCCACTTCTGACCTTATGATGGAGAGAACGTCATTGACAAAGATGATGATGTCTAAGACACTACCCTGAGAAACTTCAGCAGTGATGCCCTAAGTGGGGATGAATGATATCAAACAAACACTCAACTATCCCCTCTCTAGTTTTAATGACTTTTCATTTACTATTTCTACTGACTTTAAATTTTCCTGGGACACCTTGATGCCATACTCCGTCAAATGCTGCGTTGAAGGCAAAGATAGTCAATCAATTTGCCTCAAAAGTTCAGATTTTTTGTCCACATTTGGATCAAGGCTGTCACTAGTTCTAGAACCAAGTTAGTATCAGGGAACAAGCTGTTGCTGAGTATGTGGAATTAGTTAGGAATGTCAATGACATGTTTCATTCATTTCCTGATGAGGCAGTGACTAGCCAGAAGGCATTGGTCTTGTTATTCTGTGGACCGGATATAACCAGACAACCAAAATTGCCAGGTAAATACCAGTGTTTTTAATTATACTGGAACAGCTTGATGAGGGAACATGGCTAGTGCTGGAATACAAATCTTCAGTACCATAGATGGAATCTCGTCAGGGTAAACGGTCTTTACTCTTTCAGCTAATTCTTGATGACACATGGAATGAATGAAATTAGTTGAAGATTGGAGGTTCTCACGTCACAATGCCAAAGGGGCCGAGATGAATCATCCACTCAACACTTCTGGCTGAAGATCGTTGCAAACACTCAGTCTGGTCTTTATCAGCTGACACCAACAACATTTAGGATGAGGAATTTTGTCTTTATTTGTGTTCACTAACTTCCTCCAGTTGTTATTCCACATTGCCACCAGTCTTCAGTTTCTCTACTCTCTTCAGGAGCAGTATAAGCTACAAACATTTTGACAATCATCAGCTGCATTGCTCGCTTAGTTTCACCTTCTAACAAACTGGTTTAACCTTAAAATGTCCTCCCCAAGAGACTGGCAAAGTCAAAGTCAAAGTCCATCTCCAAATTCTTGCTAGGTCACCATAATTAAACTGGAGATTTAAATTCAAATCCTCAACTTGAAAATTCAACATCAAGCCTGGCTAACAAAATATTCAGGAGTACTCAACAATCATTTCAAGATCCTGTCACTCCTTTTTGCTACATATTCTTCTATAATATATATATTCATTGCAATGTGCAAAACGACAAAAAGAACAAGAACAAGTAGAACTCACAAAATTCACCAATATCAATGAAGGTACTAAGTCAACTGGCATAGAATTTTAAATATGTAATAGCTCACATTAAATTAGACTTTATCGTTAGTACTTCCACTGTGAAAGAAAACGAATGCAATGTATCCAAGTGACTGTTCTATAGCCATTTCAACAGCTTTCTATAATTTAACTTCAAGAACTGGACGGTAACTCTGACTTAGTGATTTCTTAAGCAGATTTCACAGGGATTACCAACAATGTCACATAATAAACAATACTAACAGGAACAAATATAACCATTTAATACTTAAGGATGAGTGCTAAAAAAGATGTCTGAACATATTTCACAAACATGTCAGTATATATAACAATACACTATACAATGCTGAAATGAAGATCTTAATATTTGCGTATCCTTCCTACTCCAAACACAAACAAAATCAACCTCACCTTCCCAAATATTTAGGCGAATCTTTTGATCACAATTTTTTCGTCAATTGTTTCCATAGAGAGAACCATTCTGAACTTGAAACAAATATACTCAAAAAAGGTATAACATGTTGATTACTAGAATAAGTATTACGCAGTACAGTTGGCTACTATGAGTTTTAAACCAAATCTAATTTTCTCCCTTTGGTTCTACAAAGTTTGCCTTGAAGACAAATCAGACAAACATACATTTGAACTGGCATTTAAAAGGTGTTTGCATTAACCGAAGTAAAAACAATATTTAGCAACTCTCACTATAAAGCCTGCAAATGGACAATTTTGGTGGATTCAACTTGGTGATCATTTGAATTGAGTTATATTGTGCCACAGTAACATTTTATATAAACTTTGTGTAAACACAATCGTCAGCCAAAATGCATATCTACTTTTGCTAGAGTATGCTGGCTGACCAGTTCCAGTGACACAGTCATTGCATTAAAATCTATACAAATACTAGTTAAATGTTTGTCTAAATACAGAGGGGAAATAATGCCATCTTGCAAAATAAATCTCAAATTAATCACCATCTTGTCAGTATTTTCACATCTTACATTTAAAAGCTGTTTAAGTAAATTACGACCTTAAAACATGTCCGAACCTACCTAAAATTGCATTTCAATTCAAAAAGGAACCACAGTTTTTTGAAAAAATGGTTTCATTTCTGTGTGTAGCTTAGAGCTGCTTGCACAAACCACTTCTTGTGCCTACAAGCCAATCCTCTTCAAAGTTTCTGTAGTCATCTCAATCATTAAATTTAACTTTTAATCATCTGAATATGCAGTAAATCATAAAATGCTCAATCTTTTACCTGATCTATTAAAGTTGCAACAACCTGTTAGCCATCTACCCATTTCAGTAGTTTACAAAACATTTGTAAAATGCGTGCAGAGTTTTAAAATTTAAGTACATTTGGAATTAAGTCAGCCCACTCTTGATTTAATGCATTTACAGCAATACCTTGAATTGGGTAGTTCTGAAAATACTGTTAAATGCAAAATTGGATATTACCCAGCAATAAATTTGCAGTAACACTAATTCTCGCAACAAGATGATTTATAGACCAAAAACAAGTAATCCAGCTCAAAATTATACATAGGGAATAGAATCCACTTAAAAGATATCCCCACTACTACAATGTTGTCTGAACTACTTCATTACTTGGGACAAAAATCAGTAGATAAAAACAATACTAACAGAATCTGATGAGTTGCTACATGATTCATGGGCAAGAAAAAAATAGAGCAAACAAATTATAATATTCAAAAAGATCCATGAGATATTTGAACCTGGTTATAAATAAAACGCAAAAAGAAATACCTTCAAGCAAAAAGGAATCTTGAAATAAGTTGTATTTTGAACAGGACAGATTTGCAACACAAGACTTGGTTTGGCTACAGTTACAAATTAAAAAGACTGAACTAGAAACAATACAGGTTCCAGTAGTTGACTTATGAGCATTTAAAGGAAAAATATTAAAAAGGAAAATACATTAACTTGTAATACTACATTTCTGGTCTCCATAACTCTCAGCAATTGATATTTACTTCTGGGTGGGGGGGCAGATAGGGAGGGCGATCACAAATGAGGATGTTAACATTGGAAAAAGTCAAACATCTTTCACCTTGGGTATCAGGTGTAATCAAGCACTACCACACCATTCAACTATATTCAAAAACTCTTAACATAATAAGGAAATTAAGATTACGACAAATTCAAATGATTGGAAAATATTAAAACTGATGTGTGAAACATGCATGTTGGTTATTTCTCATTTGTCCTAAATTTTGATTACATTCTGCACTGTTACAACAAGTTGCCACCATGTCACAAATCCAAGTGCATGCATGACCCTCTATGCGGCTGCCTTTTCACCATGGTCTTGTTCATATCCTAGTGGCCATGAGGTTGGGCCATGTGATATATGCTCGAGCCCATCAGTCAAGGTATTGAAATCTTACTTTTACTGAACTATTTTGGTTTAATTTCAACTACACTTTTTTGAAAAAGTTAAGTACCGCCATTCTCCACTCAAAGATGGTGCTGATTTCGGCCTGGTAATTCTGGGGTAGCCTTATTGGTTCAATCAAAACAGGCAAGGCTCAACTCACATTCCTAAAGGAGGTGCAGGTTCAAGTGCAATCTGTTTCAGGAGGAGTATGTACTAACATCTTTGAAGATGTTGATTAGAAAATATTACCAGGTAGATAATTTATCATTTCTAATTTCTCTTGAAGCATTAATGTGCTAAATTATAGGTACTATGAGATGTACCCAAAGAATCATGTAAAATACATTTTGGCAATTTTATCCCAAGATCTTTAACTGGTAGAGAAAACAATTTTTTTCTGCACCTATGAGTCCCTATCCAGAGACCAAAAAGTAAGAGCTGGCGTCCCTACCAGTTGAGATTGTAAATACAAGAATTCAACAATGTCTTGCTGGCCAGAAAACTGCATACACAAATTACTGAGCAAAATGTTTGGTATAGAATTTCTCAATTTTGCACAACTTCACAATGACACCTAATTAAAGGCAATTACAATGAAAATATAAAATGCATACCCCAGCATAGTCAACAGTCTGCACAATGTTCTATACAATATACAAAGCCATTTACTTTCCATTCCAAAACGATAACTGTCGTTTGGCATTTCAACTCAAAATATACAACATTTTTAAAACATTTAACAGCTGCTTTCCACATTGCTAAATAACCGCAATACAGCATAGGAAAATTCATCACCCATTTTACAACATAAAAATCATCCCAATTGTTCAATGCAAGTCACTGAGGAATCTGTTATCAGAGTACAAAATTAAACTGGCTCAAATAAAACAAGCAGACAAATTCTCTTGCACACAATTTAATCCATATACTTTTGAAAAAGCATTGTTAAAACTCTACAATGCGGAAAAGTGATTGCTGTTTTACAACAAATAGCAACAAAATGGTCTATACTGTAAAGCGTACCATTCTTATTAGCTTTTTAGGGGGGAAAAAAAGCATTAGGACATGTTGATTTTGCACTTACAAATATCCCCAAAAAAAAAAATCACTGGAAGATGGAGGAGTGTAAATTTTGCCAAAAATTAGATTTGATAAAGACCACTCCTGACTGATAGACACTTCTTCCCCAGAGCAATTAAAAAAATTTACCTCCAGTCATGCATTAAAAATCATGTTTTAGCTTAACGTTCAATAAGTGGATACACAAAGTACCATATCTGGTTTCCCCAAAAGAGCTCTGGAAATTAACTCCAGAAATCCAGAATTTCATCAGTTTCCAATTTGCAAGGCGCCACATAAAAGATTATTCAAAGAGCTAGTGTTGCTAGCGATATACTAGCATTGATAGCAGAATGGCTAAAAACAGAGGCAGAATAAATGGGTCATTTTCAGTTGGCAAACGAACTATTGGAATACCCCAAGGATTAGTGCTGGAACTTCAAATATTTACAATCTATATTAATGACTTGGATAAAGGAACAGACTATAGTGCAGCCAAATTTGCAGATGGTACAAGGATAGACAGGAAAACAAGTTGCAAGGGATATACAAATATTCTGCAAAAGAATTCTAAGTGCAGGTTAAACGAGCAGGCAAAAAATTTGTAGATAGAATACGTGAAGTTGTCTTTGGCAAGAACGACAAAGCAGATTATTTAAATGGAGCAAGGCTGCACAATGCAGCAGTAAAAAGGAACCAGAGTGTCCTCATACATAAATCACTAAAAAGTTAGTATGATGTACAAGCAATTAGGAAAACAAATGGAATATTGGCTTTTATTGTACTGGTATTTCTGCTATAATGCATGTTCCATTAAAGCGAATTGGCTGTAATGCGACTGATGAATTGTGGATGCTGTTGGGATAACACGAACTTTCTACTGTACAGTACAGCAATTTCCCTATAATGCGATTTTCTATAGTGCAAGGTCACACAAGAACACAACCATCACACTAAAGGAGAAATGCCTGTAATGGGGATGAAGCACAGAAGTAGGAAATTCCTACTACACTTGTGCAGGGCACTAGTAAAACATGTGGACTGCCGTTGGCCATTTTGATGTCTTTACTGAAGCAGAGATATGCTTGCATTGGAAACAGTTCAAAGAACGTTCACTAGGCTGATCCCTGTGTTGTTGTAAAAAAATTTGAGCAAATCAGATTCATAGTCAATTGAAAGAGAAGTACGTGATAGCTCATCTATGGAATTCTCATCCTGAGAGCAATGGAGGCTGCATCATTGGACATATTCAAAATGGAGTGAGTCAGATTTATGATCAAAGGAGTCAAAGGTTACGGAGTTTGTGCAATAAAGTGGAGTTAACGGGGAACAATCAGATCAGCCATGAATGGCAAAAGCAGCTCAATGGGCCAAAAAGCTTACGCCTTTGCTTATTTATGTCCTCATGATCAGACAGAATACAACTATGTATTCATGCAACAAAATCCACTGGCCCAATTCCAGGTTACGTCCAGAGTACGATCCCATCAAAAAGCTCTGAGAAAATTCTGGTTTCTACCTTTAAGCTTCTCATATTTCTAAAACAAATACAAATAAAGCTGACAAATGCTAATTTTCAAAAAAGTACACAATTATAATAAATCATATTCCATTTTAAAGCAACTTCTCATTGAAATGCCCCACATCTAAAGACTAATACAGGTACTAATCTCTGATAGATAAGCGTTTATGAAAATAATGTCAGGCTGTAGACCAGCAAACTCAATAGAACTGGCTGAGACAAAGATGAAAACATCATCCTCAGTGCATGAAGGAAAGTGTCAGATGTATCATAGAAAACTTATTTCACACTTCCCCATATATATCTGCTCAGGAATAGTGAATCCAGACAAACAACCAGATTCTACTTTGGAGAACAGGGCTTCAGTTT
This sequence comes from Rhincodon typus, assembly GCF_021869965.1. NCBI lineage: Eukaryota > Metazoa > Chordata > Chondrichthyes > Orectolobiformes > Rhincodontidae > Rhincodon > Rhincodon typus. The sequence goes on from NC_063350.1 coordinate 52,087,205, forward strand.
ATTTCACCTCCAGTTGTCTCCTGAATAGGTTTTATGGGTTCCGATGCAATTGCAAAAATTTGCACTAGTTTGGGTATTACACAAACAGCATAGCACTAAGTTTTTACTATTTTAACTTGGCATTCAGAAAACCTGTATGAAGGTTCTCCAAGAGTTTGCAAAGTCTATGATGTTACAGAGCACTATATTGGTCAAAGAAATCTCATTAAACCAGACTACATGCCAATATTTTAACAACCAGCACCATTAACAATCAATCATTCTCAATTTAGCATAAAACAATTTCCTCTTTTAGTTCAAAAACTCCAGTTGATCAACAGAAAAATGCACTCTTTCAACAAGGCATATTTGCAAGGTCAGGGTATACGAAGATCACCCACACCCAAATATAACAAGCTCTGTCCATAAAAGCAAACTGAGATTCAGTGTTACTTTACCAAAGCCCTAAAACTCAAGTAGACTGAAGCTCAGTTAAATTGCAAGTAAAATTCTCATATTTATGCCATTTACTGGAGACTTCATAAGCCACTTACCGGTGTAAATTCGAAGTTTTTCTGATTCGCTAAGTTTAGAATGTACTCCAATCGAAACTGATTCTCTGGATTGGCTAATGGGACTGGTGGTACAAGTGTATTCATTGCACCCACTATTGTCTATAATAAAATTAAGAACAATAATTCAGGGTCAATCATTTAGATCACTGTCCCCTTCTTCTCCAATCCCCAACCCATTTGGTTGACTCACTGGACATTACATTCTAATCAATTTCTAGCCTCCGTGATGCTGTTTATTATTCAAGAAATGACATAAGGCAATTTTGCACTGGCACGGTCAGCTGGCTATTCAACAACAGAAGTCACAATAAAGAGTTTGGGTTGATCCTTTTTGCATTGATCACATTTTTTCCAACAGGGATAGGAATCACAAGCAGGAGACCAATTTACAGCTCCCACAAATATCCTGATTCCTTAGGTCAGGGACATACCAATCTCTGCCAACTCAAACCAATATTAGCTTACACTGATGATAAAACCTGGGACATGCCAGAGATCAGTTCTAAGAGTAACTGACTCAATTCTATAGCATGAGCTCCAAAGATTGTGAAACAGAGCACAATATGAACTTCAATGATGTGACTGATGCAAGAGTCACAAAATTTAGATTTCCTGCTCTGCAATCTAATATTCAATCACTCAAGTTAGCAAAGCTACAATAAATATTACTGACAGAAGCAGAGGAGGCAGAATGAGAGTGACTCAAACCAATTCTTATTTGATCAGTTGTAATGGTGGAAAACATTACATCATGATGGGTTTTATCTATTCTGATACACATGGACATGGTGAAGTTTGAAGTCAGAACTATTAAAAACAAACAACCAGAATAATACTTTATTAGTAACAGTTGTACATAAATAAGCAAGCTAGGTAAAGACGAAAGAAGGGCTTACCTCTATAGCTTCTTTAATATTATTTTTAATATCTTGAATTTTCCGTTTTTTCTCACTATTGAAGAGAAGTATTGAAGAATTATTTAAAATATTCACATATTACAGTAGCAATTACAATTGGCAGTTCAAAGATTTTACCCATTCATAAATACAGTTCTGTCTTTTTGCAATTTTTTTCTGATTAAGGGCAAAGTACATGGTGGCTCAATGGTTAGCACTGCTGCCACTGTGCCAGGAACCCAGGTTCAATTCCAGCCTCAGGTGACTGTGTGGAGTTTACACGTTCTTCCAGTGTCTGTGGGGTTTCCTCCAGGTGCTCTGTTTCCTCCCACAGTCCAAAGATGTGCAGGTAAGGTGGATTGACCGTGTTAAATTATCCATACAACCAGATACTCGTAGGCTAGGTGGCTTAGCGATAGGAAATGCAGGGTTACAGGGACAGGATAGTGGGGTCGCTCTGGGTAGTATGGACTCGACAGGCCGAATGGCCTGCTTCCACACAGTAGGGATTCTATGAACACTAACAATCAGTTTTCTAACCTCCAGAAAGAGGGGCAAGAGTTTACACTTCACATCTATACTAAAGTTGCACTATAGTTCTAGAGTTGGAAGTCTCACATTACTTCACAGCAACAAGAGAGTACTGTCAGCCACTGGTTTAACTGTGTAAAGCATTATCCTAATGTGGTCTCAAATTTAATTTAATTAAATACCAAGGGAATCTATGCTGTATAAACGTCTAAAATTAAACTACTGGGAATATCATAACATGCACATAACTCTCTCCTGAGCATAAAGTTCAAATTCTAGCTAGACAACTACTAATCTGAGACCAACGGTTACAGTCTAAATACAGAATAAAAAACGCCATAAATAAGTTACAGATGAAAGCACATTTAACCTGTTCGCTTTTGCAGAAAATGTTACTTTGTTAATCCCCTTGTCATGTTTCATTAGAGAATCCCAGGCTTCCAAAGGATTCCCACTTAAGGTGCTGACCAGTCAAAATAAAGGACAGATTTTTTCAGTGGTGTGATTTCTATTAACAAACCAAAAGTGAGCAAAATTGTAAAAAGTATGATAATAGCAACTAAATTGCAAGATGCCAATTCGCAGTACAAACAGTTGAGCAAAATTAGTGCAAACCTTCAAACTAAACAATCTGTATTTAAATAGCATCTTTAACGCATTAACATCCCAAGCTGATTCACGAAGTGTTACAAAGCAAAATTTAAACACCAAATAAGGAGCAACCAGCACAGATGAAGAATTGCTTGGCCAAAGAGATGGTCATTAAGAAATGAAGCTTGTACGTTGAAATCTACTTCAATCTTGAAAATCTCAGAAGGAAACAAGAAATTTTGCATAAATGTTGAACATTTGAATGCCAATTGCATTGGCCACTGAAATTTCCACTTGTGGTCCAGTTGATTATTAGAGGAGCCAGGGCCACGGTATCCACCGAGACTTCAACTTTGAATGCATTTAAAATAGCGAACAAATATTTTCAGTAAATGTAGTTCAAATGCAAATATAACATTTCATAAAATGCACACACATGAAACTATGCTATTCAGTATGGGGAGGTGATAGCCTAGTGGGTTCGAATCCCTCCACACACCCCACCCTGCGGGTGGAATTTGAATTCATTAAAAATATCTGGATTTAAGGGTCCAATGATAGACCATGAAAAACTCATCTGCTTCACCAATGTCCTTTCAGGAAGGAAACTGCAATCCTTACCTGGTCTGGCCTACATGTGTCTGCAGACACACAAACGTGTTTGATTCTTAACCAGCCTCTGGGCAAATAGGGATGGGCGATAAGTGCTGCCTAGCCAGCGACAACCTCATCCCGTAAATGAATAAAAAATCCAATTAATAGTGAGCATTTGATTAAGAAAAAACACTTGTGCAAATTAACTGCTTCCAACGCAAGTTATGAGAAATGAATTCAAAACTATCAATTGTATTCAAGCTGTTGCTATATAGAAAAGGTAAGCTTAAAAGTAGAACAGATAATCACCGTTTACAAAAAAGGCGTGCAAAATATTAGTATGTTTATGTCTAAGATTAGCGTGTTTAAATTTGTTGTAACACAGGCAGCCATATTGGAGAAAAAAGGGGGCCATGGCAGGAGGCAATCGGATTGCAAGCAGGGAAACCAAAACCAACTGAAAAATGAAAAGAAACACAATAAGGCAAACCCAGCTCAGCCACATCGATATGAAATAAGGAAACTGCTCTGGCTTCACAGGAAACCTTAAAAACAATATCGCCACTTACTCGGCATGAAATCCATTGACGTGTAAAATTCGCATCTGCTTGACGATAGTGCTTTTACCGGATTCACCAGCTCCTGCAAAAACGAAATGCGATTTTGAATAAAATAATTCTCAACTCAAAAGCACAATTTTCTCATGTTTAGACCCACAGTAAAAGGCTTGGGTTCTTTCTTTCTCCAAAATTCTCAAAACAATAAATTTTAAAAAAAACATTTCACTCAATTTATCCACTTTCTCGGCGTTTCTTACACATAAGATTAGCTTCTCACTACAGGGTCCTCTCCCTTTTTCCTCCAAAAAAACTTCACGACCCACCTATCACTTGAGCAGCAGTTAATAAAATCTGGTATTCCCCCTCCCTCCCCTACAGTTTACACCACTTTAAATAATAAAAACAGGCTTCAAAAATACACAATGTCAACAAGCCTAACACTTCCAACCTTCTCAGAGCAACTAAGTGTGTACTATCTGACTTGGACCCATTTTATATTAAAACCCATTTCCAGCAACAACCGGCCTCCATGTTTATACAGTTAGCAACAGGCCCTTCCACCTCCTCAAACCCTCCATTCAAAAAAGCAACACACATCTCAAAAACAAATAACGCGACAAATTTACTGCTTTAGGAAAGAAACATCCAGAATTTGAAGGACCCACACAGGCAATAACAAAAAAAAATTCCCTTCCAACGACAACAGCAAGCCTCCATGTTGTATTATTTTTATATACACATACACAGAAGCTAAAGCCCAGGAACCTGCAACGTTTATTTTAAAAAAACATCCCCACCTTCACAGGTCTTTCTCTACTCGAGCTATTTAAATTAAAGATTGGCTTTATTGTTAAAAAAAAAGAAACGAAGAGATTGTATTTATAACGCCCCCCCCCCAAACCACAATCTCCAAGAAATAAATAATTTAATTCACACCCACATCAGGCCCTCGTCTCCCCCAGCTCAGAAGCCATTTCCCCACCGTGGCCTGTCAGTGCTGCGGCTTCGAGATGGTTCTGCAGCCGGCTACCGGCTCGGTACTTTTACCCCGCCTTGAGGAGAAGGGAGGAGGGAGGAGGGGGGAATTATCGGTTTCTTTCCTCCCCAATCCCCGGGGGGGTCCCAACTCCCACCTCAACCCTCACACCCCCAGGAGAGGGGTTCATCTATATCCCCCACCCCAAATCCCTAAGGGTTCTAACCCCCCCATCTCACCCCAAGGGGATTTCTAACTCTTCTCCCCGCTCACCCTTGGGGGGGGGGGGAAAGGTGTGTTCTAGTTCTCCCTCCCTCACCCCGAGGGGGTTTCTAACTCTTCTACCCCCCCAACCCAGGGGCAGTTCTGACTCTCCACCCCCTCACATCAAGTGGGGTTCTAACTCTTTCCCCGTCGCCTCAAGGGATGTGTGTTCTAGCTCTTTCCCCACCCAAAGGGGGTTCTAGCTCTCGCCCCGGGAAGGGGGGCGGCGGGGAGGTTGTTCTAGCTCTTCTCTTCCCCCCGCCCCCACAAAAACCTGGGCACATACCCAGCAGCAGGAGCCGGTGTGTCGCCCGGTAGATCTGCTTGTCCTTCTGCAGCTGCTTCTCGATTTTCTTGTTGGCTTCACGCTGCGCCTTCTCCTCGTTTCTCTGATCCTCGGTCTTGCTGTTCCCCAAACACCCCATGGTCATCCGAGAGACGAGCGGCCAGCAGCAACCGCCGGGCCCCCGCTGCACAGCCACCCCTTCAGCGCCGGGACGACGCTCGCGCGCGCACACACACACACCCCCCCCGCAAGGAACGGCGAGGCAGGGAGTGAGCGTGAGGGGAGGAAGAGAGCGAAGGCCGGGCCTCCCGCTCCCCCGTCAGCCGCTAGGCCCCGGACCCACCGAGTGTACAGCGCCGGGCCCCCGGCTCCTCGTCAAGCCGCGAGAAGGGGCCCCAAACCCCAGGGGCAACTTTTCCTTTTTTATTTTAAATCCCCCCCCCCCCCCCCCCCACCTCTACACCCTTAGTCGCCGCCCAAATAATAAAAGATGGAGGAGAAGATCCAGCCCAGATCGGGTGAAAATTATTAATGAATAATCCCGCTCGGCCTGCCCTGAAATCCAGTCAGATCCAAGGCCGCCCGTTTTCCTTCACTATCGACACTCCCTGCCGCTTCGGTTTGTTTTTTTTTGTTTCCCCCCCCCCCCTAAACCCTCCTCTCCTCTCCTCCCCCCGCCAGGGGAAGGCGGCTGGCCGAGTTTGGAGGGGGGGAGGGTGGCTACAGGCTGGGCTCGGCCGCGGGAGAGTAGGGCTTCCTCTGTCGCCGAGGGATGGGCATAGACCGGGGACCCGGCTCTCTCTCGCTCGGTCCCTCCTCCCTGGGCAGGGCTGGAAATGGGATGGGCTAGGTAGGGCCGGCCCCGGAGACCCTCTCAGTTGTGGCGGGGGGGGAAATATCCTTTCAGCAGCTCCTTCCTTCCCTTTTTAAAATGGCTCGGGATGGTCTGTGGGGGTTTTTTTGTCGTTGTTCTTCTGTCCGGGAATTTAAAGCAGAAATCAATATCACGAAGGTGAGAAATGGAGGCGGCGCCGGCTCTTCTCGCTCTATTTAATTTCTCTCTTCCTCTTCCTTCTGCTGGTGTCCTCTCCTTGCCACGGAGTAGATGTCCTCTTGCTCGTTTTCTCTTATTTTTCCTCTCCCCGGGTGGATTCAGCTTTCTTTCCCCCCTCCTCCCCACAGAACAAGACCACTTTCCCTCTTCCCTGGGGTAAGCTCAGTTTCCTTTCTGGGTTGGTTTTCCAGTGTGTGCAGCTTCTGCTTTTATTTGCCCGCCGACTGTTTGCTGTCTTTTCTCCCCCGGTGTAAATCCTGCCCCTTTTGCTGGCAGTCTGGTTTGTGGTAAACACAAGCTCAAGTCTTCTGGATATACGGGGGGAAAAAAGCATCTCCTCTTCTCGTCCCCAGGTATGTAAAGCTTTTTTTTTAAAAAAGTTGAGGAATATTTCTACATAGTATATTTATCTTATTACACCGAGCAGTCCTGCCTGCTGCTGCATCTGTAGAGAGGCGGAAAAAAGCAGAGAGAGACACACACACAGTCAAACGGGTGGGGCAAACAGCAAGCTGTACCATGGGTACCTCTACTCTCACATGATAACATAGCGTCACTACACTGCATGCCAAGGCGCCCTCTTTAAAGATTCAGACAAGGGGACCAACGCAAGCAATATGTAATTAAAGAAAATCAAAATCCATTAAAAACTAGAATGCTAAAAAGGGTTAATGTTTTTTGTGTTCTTCCACTCCAATCTGCATTTTCACCTTTAACATGTCCAGATTAAGGTTTGCCAGGATACCACTCAAGCATACCCATAAACTACGGCATAATTGTCCATATTTGCAAAATTGTGAACATAATTTGGCATATTTCCATCTTTGACCTGTACTTTTCAGTGGTTGACACTATATTGAAGATTAGTGCACAGAGCTTGTCACCATAGAAGTACCTCCCATACATTTTGAAAACCAGTAACTTTACATCAATGCAAATTAATTCAATAAGGAGAACTGTGCATTGTACGTTTTGTTATTTTTATGTTGAAAATCACAAACTGACATTGTGCCCAGTTTATTTTTACTGATGGTTCAGCAAAGCACAAACTGGGTGGAAACAAGATTGGCCAACATTTTTGCTTAAAATCATATAGAATTTGTCAGTATACCTACATAATACAGACAGTCATTATGATAACAAGACTACTGAAGTATGAAGGATGCCACAGCTGAGTCCAATTCTCCCCTAACCAAGATCACGGAATTATAAGGGGTGCTTGTGGTGTGGTAGTTGTGCCCCTATCTCTGAGTCGGGAGGCCTCGAGTCAAGTCTCACCTACATCTCTGAAAAGCTGATTTAGAAAATAAAGCAAGGTTTGACTGAGTTCAGTTTCCTGTTTAAAAAAGAAATCACTGAATACTGATCTATTTTAACCATACCTAGTTCTAGCATAGAATAAAAAATAATTTTCGGACCAAGATCGGCAAAGTCAACTCAAATCACAAATGAAATCTGTATACAAACATTATTGGAAAAAATTGTAAATCTTAGTGATGTGTGTCATTATTAATGTGTAAATTGACTAACAAGTTTAGAGGATAAAAGTTTGAGCTATAAATCTCCAGAATTAGCAAGTCAATTTACGCCACTCTGCTGTTTGCCTCGCAGAAATAGCATTTCATCCTTAGCCTCGGTTATTTTGAAGAAGCTGTTAGATTTTGATTTTTAATACTTACCCTTCTATGCTATGATGACTTTACTCACTATGACTTTACCATTATATTGAATGCAGAAAATTACCATTAGTAATTAATAACAATATACCCTTTTTAAAATGTGATAATTGATCAGTTTTACATGAACAATATTCCCACTCTGGAAAAGGAACAATTTAAACTACTGTTTCTCATTCTTATGCAACTTGTTTTAAAATTTAAAATTTCTGAAAATTTAAGCTTGTTAATGTTGACTGTTCTATCTAGATCCAATTTTCTTCCCCTCTTTATTTTCTTTATCTTATATTACTTATTGTCCCCTGTTATTCTGTTGGTTCTCTCTAAACTTTTAAATCTTGTTGGTTGAGCAGATAAACTGACAGTGAATGATATAAACTAAGGTTGAGATGCCCTGTTATCCTCATAGCAGTTTCAGCACTTCCAACAGATTACAGTACATGTTGTCCAAATCAAACTGAAGGGTGCTGGCTAACTAAAAGCACACACTACATGATGCTACCTGTATGTGGCTCAGTGGAATGCTTTCACTCATTAATCCATTGAAAACTTCAGATGTGAAATTATCTGCCAGTCAGATTTCCACACCCCCCCACAGAGTACTGAAACCACTCTCAAAGTCATAAATTACATTTCTATGTGACCGTAAACTGTCCCTTTTCATTCTTCTTGATTTGACTGCAGCTTTCATGACATTTGAAGGTGATGTCAACTGAGGCTCTATTGTTGTCCAAGGGGTGAACTGCTATCACTGATGCTATTGTTGTCTGTTTCATTGTAGCAGAGAATCACTTGCATTTTTTTTTCTGATTCCCAAACTTTTAACTCTGGTGTTCCTGAAGGATCTATCCATGGAGCCCCTCCCATTGCTCATATACGTGCTGACCCTTGGTTACATTTTGCAATAGAAGAGCATTAATTTTCAGAATTAAAGTTGTCACTGTCCAGTTCTAACTCCTTCACCACCAACTTCTCTACTATTGTTATGAGCAGAAATTTCCTCCAATTAAATAGTTAGAACACAGAAGCCATTATTTTTGGTCCCTGCTCCAAACTTTGTTTCCGAGCTACCAACTTTGACCTTCTCCATAGCAACAGCACATGTGCTGATGAAACCCTCATTCTTGCCTTTCTTAACTTTAGACTATTCCACCGTACTCCTGACTGCTTTCCCACTTTCTACCTTCCTTAAACTTGATGTCATCTAAAACTCCCTTGTCAGTATCTTAATGCCATTCTCAAATCATCCTTGTGCTCACTGACCTACTTTGGTTCCCATTCAAGCAACATCTTGATTTTACAATTCTCATTCTTGTTTTCAAATCCCTCCATGGTCTTACCCTCCCTTTCTCTGCGAAGTGAAGAAAACTTTTGACACACTTGCCCTCATTGGGCAGAATATTGAGTATAGGAATTGGGACGTCATTGTTACAGCTGTACTGGACGTTGGTGAGGCCACTTTTAAGAGTACTGCGTACAATTCTGGTTGTCTTTGTATAGAAAGGATGTTGTTCAACTTGAGAGGGTGCAGAAAAGATTTACAAGGACATTGCCAGGGTTTGAGATATAAGGAGAGGCTGAATAGGCTGGGGTTTTTACCTCCTGGAGTATCAGAGGATGAGGGGTGTGACCTTATAAAAGATTATAAAATCATGACTTGCATGGATAGGGTGAATAGTGGTGGGTAATTTTCCTATGGTGGGTGTTGTCCAAAACTAAAGGGCATAGTTTAAAAGTGAGAGAGGAAAGATTTAAAAAGGACCTGAGGAGTAATTTTTCCACACAGAGGGTAGTGCATGCATGGAATGAGCTGCCAGAGAAAGTGGTGGAGGTGGGTACAACTACAACATTTTAAAAGGCATCTGGATGGGTATACAAATTGGAAGGGTTTTGAAGGGTATGGGCCAAATGCTGACAAATGGAACGAGGTCAGATTAGGATATCTGGTCGGCACGAACGAGTGGGGCAGAGGGTCTGTTTCCATGCTGAATGACTCTATGGTTGTATCTGAGCTCCTCTAATTCTGATTTCCTGCAAATGCCTAATTTCAATTACTTCACCATTGGTAACCAGGCAATCAAATGTCTCAGTTCAAATCTTTGAAAACCCTCTTTATAACTCTCACAATCTAACACTATTCTCACTTCTCTGCTTTTAAGGACTGTCTTAAACTTACCTCTTTGATGAAATGTTTGGTCATCTGACCTAATCTCCTTATGTGGATTAGTGTCATTCTTGGTTTTGTAATGCTTCTATGAAGTGCCTTGAGATATTCTATTACATTAAAGGCACTAAATGTAAGTCGTTGCTATCACGATCTTCTCTTTTAATTTTCATTGCATAAGTTACTGAAAGTTGATTCAACTCCTTGTCAAAATAGTGTTTTTGGACCCTTAATATTATAATTCGCAGAATCTTGAATACTGCTAAAAACACTTTCAAATATTAGTTATCAAATTGTCACATATAATACACAGTACATTCTAGCACATTGTTAGTATGACCTGACACACTAACTATACATTTGCAAATGAAATAAGTAAAAAAGAAAAAAAAATCAATCTGCCAACATCATTGTCGGACTCTGTGCAATGATGGAATTTGGGTATCAAAGAATGGATTAACTTAGAGTCAAACTGGCTAACTGATCTTCAAACAAAAAAGTGAGGACAACATTTATTTGAAATATACATCAAAAATTGCTTTGGTCAAAAAATCCAGTTCAGATAATTTCTGGCAGAATATTCACATGAATAATAATGAACAGATTTGAATACTGTCTGGCAAATTTTTTAATTTAAAAAACGGAATAATAGGATTGTGTCCAAATGGTTTGATTGAGAAGTAGTTTCCTGTGCAAATACTTTTTACTTTACTGAGTACTATGAAATGATTTTCCAAAACAGTCATAGGAGCTTCCAGCACTAATCAACTTTTAAACGGGAGATGAAATTACCAAAATCATTAACTGAATATTATATAAACACGGCTTAAAAACTGGTTCAGATGTTGTAAAAAGGTGTTTCTATTGCCTTTTGGTCAAAAGCATTTCCCAAGCACCCAATTAGTCCATCAGACTGAATTTCTGCAGTAATGCATTCTCTATTAGAATGTAAACAAGCATCTAGTCAAGAGCTCTTTTTGATTATTTTTTCTCTGACATGTCTATTAGTCGTCAAACACCAATACAACTACTTTTCCAATAGCTACAATATTGTAAAAATACTAGCTCATATTATAAACTGAAACAATAAACAGATGATGAGAAAATTAGTAACAAACTGTCACTAAATATAATGCATCCAAGTGTTTCTGCATTTGTGAATTTTAAGTAGTACAGTTTGGGGAAATATTTCTGTAGATCGATTGCCAATAATTTTACCCAATTTGGCTCTAATCCTTGCCAGTAGTTTTTTTTTCTTTATGCAGTCTCCAATCTTTTATGAATGTTAAAGTTGAAACTTATGGCAGCCTATATTTAATTGCATCAATCAGCTTTCAACACCTAGCAAATCAGTGCACGTTAAAGGTACAAAAGTGTGAATCATTACAATTTAGCACTATTATTTTGTTTAGACATTATACTTCATTTCACTATGCAACTGTTAAAGTGTATCATTGAAATGAAGAATAATTGTATTTTCTTATATAACAAACTAAGCTTTCAAATAAGTCATTTATTTAGTTTGAAAGTGTCATGTAACCAACATGAATGTGTACGTCTCTCTACTGAGTCCTCTAAAGAATATCATTGATTACAGAAAGAGACAAACAAAAAAGCAAAACTATATAATAAATTAAGCCTCTGCAATGCAAAAACTCAAAACTTATACAATTGTCCATTCAACACATTAAGCCCTTTACCCCCACTAATCATGTATAAGGATGTTCCCCAATTTATTTTGGCCTTTGGGAAAGCTGAAGGCAATCAATCAATCTCCTGTGAAATTTTTCCTTACTGTACCAAAAGGAAAGCAAGATAAAAATTCCAAGATCTTCATCAAATATTATAATTCATATTATAGGCGAAAGCACACTGTTCTGGAGAATTTTAGTCTCATTTCAAATCAGATATTTATTTACCTTTCTTTTATTGAAGAAAGATAAAGGCACAATGTCACTTTAAGACAAGATGCTTTTAAGTACAGAGGAATGTTATCAAGGAAATGGTTGAACAGGAATTTATGATCTGCTAGAAAGATTGAGTCAGAAATGAGTTCAAACTCAAAGAAATTATATTCATTTTCTGAAATTACCTACATTAAAATAGTCACAATGAAAAACCAAAACAAACATCATAAACAAATAATGTCAGACAGTTTGCACTAGTGTATCATAGAATCATACAGTACAGAACAGGCCCTTTGGCCTATCTAGTTGGTACTGCCAAAAATGTACCATGACCTATCCTAGTCCCACTTTCCTGCACCAGACCTATCACCCTGAATGTTATAACACTTTGCATGCTCACCCAAGTACTTTTAAAAATGTTGAGGTTTCCTGCCTCAATTACCCTCTTAGGCAGTGCATTCCAGAACCCACCACTCTCTCTAGCTGAAAAGATTTTTCCTCAAATCCCCTCTAATACACCTGCCTTTTATTTTAAAGGCATGCTCCTCCTTCAACCAAGGGGAGAAGTTGATTTCTATTCAGTCTGCCTATGCCCCTCAATCTTATACTTCTCTATCAGTTCCCCCCTCAACCTTCTCTGCTCCAAAAGAAAACAACTCCAGTTCATCCAGCCTCTCTTCACTGATGAAATGCTCCAACCCAGGCACCATCCTGGTCAATCTCATTCTTCTTGTAGTGCAGTGACCAGAACCACAGTACTCCAGCTGTGCCCTAACCAAAGTTCTGTACAATTTCAATATGACCTCCCTGTTCTTATAATAGAACCATCCACTCTGAACTTATATGTATTATCCTAACGGGCAACCCCACTTGGTCAAAATAGAAATAACTTGTTCAAGGTATCCAAAAACAAATACCAACTATCAACTTCCTTTTTAAAGTTTGATATGTTTTAAGTTAGTAAGGTCAAAGATTTTAAGATGTTTCATTAAATTTGCATGATCATCATAATATGATCCATGGTATAAAGGTTGGAGAGGAAATGGAAGCACAGTGCGGCACGGTGGCTCAGTGATTAGCGCTGCTGCTTCACAGCGCCAGGGACCCGGGTTCGATTCCACCCTCGGGCGACTGTCTGTGTAGAGTTTGCACGTTCTCCCCGTGTCTGCGTGGGTTTCCTCCGGATGCTCCGGTTTCCTCCCACAGTCCAAAGATGTGCAGGTTAGGTGGATTGGCCATGCTAAATTGCCCCATAGTGTTCAGCGATGTGTGGATTAGGGGGATAGGTCTGGGTGGGATGCTCTTTGTGTCGGTGTGGACTTGTTGGGCCGAAGGGCCTGTTTCCACACTGTAGGGATTCTATGAGCTCCAGGCTAGGCTCCAAGCTACTTCAGGCTGACTGAAAAGCTGGAATCCAAAGAATGAAATGGGATAGGAATGGCAGTTACAACCATCCCACTCCTGACAGATGCCTTGTAGAAGACACAGGCATTAATTGTCAGTTGAGTAATATGCCACAGCATTCTCTTCTGCACTCTGGTGCTGGGCTCAACCATTATTGAGAATAGGGATGTTCATGTAGATCTCTCTTCAGTTTAATTGCCACTACCACCATTTGCAGCTGAAAAAAAATGCAGAGTTTTGACCTTGTCTATTGGTTTGTGCTAGCTATAGAATGCTCCTGCTGTTTAGTATCCTTCACCAGCTTCACCAGTTTGGCACTTCATTTTTTGGTGTGCCTGTTCCCACTCCTGGTATTTTCCTACATACCTCATTGAACCAAGGCTGATCCTCTGGCTTGATGGTAGTGATAAGATAAGGATTGTAATGATAAATTAAGGATTATGACAGACTGAGATTTTGGGTAAAGGGTAAAGTTGCCATGGTCCAAGAGGACCACAAGAGCTGCTCTGTTATCATGGAGAGACGATGTGGAGGTGCCAGTGTTGGAGTGGTTGGACAAGATCAAAAATCACATGACACCAGGCAGGGACTTTAAAGAAATTCTGGGATTTGCATTTTAATCAATCGAAACATACATCTCCTTTCTAACTGATTGATTAAAGATTTAACATGAGGGAGTCAGCCAGCCATTTCAGGCTTATTTAATACATTTGCATCAGTCGTATGATCTTTTACTTATAAATTCTGTGTCTTGATGTCTCTTACTACACATGATGAAGGAGCAACGTTCCAAAAGCTAGTGTTTTCATATAAACCTGTTGGACTATAACCTGGTGTCATGTGATTAGGGAGAGATGGTTGGTGCTGAGTTTAATTGAGGGTTACCGCACCTCAGGTAAGCAAAGTTGAGAAAGTGGAACCTACATGGTTATTTTAGGTGGTGCGGGAATTGAACCCACATTATTAGTGTCACACTGCATTACAAACCAGCCGTGCAGCCAACTGAGTTTGAGGCTATCACATGTTGCAGAATACAGTTCTGATGCTGATGACCCACAGCACCTCATGAATGCCCAGTTTTGAACAGCTATTATCGGTTGTGAATGTATGCTGTCTAGTCTGCTGGTGGAGCATGTCCTCAAGACAAGACCACTCAGGTAGGTTGAAGACAATCAGGTCAAGACAGTTGTTCCTTTTGTTATCTTCTATCACGATCTGCTGCAGGCTCTTTTCTTCAGGACCTGAGAAACTCTTGGTAAGAGGATAGTCAGTAATTAGCTGGATGCTTCCTTGCCAACCTGATGTGGTGATATGTCACTCAGTCCTGAGTCAATGTTTAGGACTCCAAGAGCCACTCTTGTCTGTACACCACTATACTGCCATCTCTGGTAGATCTGTCCTGCCCATGGAACATACCCAGGAATGGTAGCGGTGTCAGTGTCAGTGTCAGTTGAAAGGTACGATTCGGTGAGTACAGTGAACTAAGTCATTTGTTTTTGACTAGTCCGAGTTTCAGTTCTCCTACTTGGTACTAAAGAAGATTTTGCCGAGTTGTTTGGGCTGAGTCAGATATGTCTTGTCCCATTTCTAAAGTTAATGCTAGATCAGTTTTATTATTATGGTTTTGTGCAGTGGTCTGATAAGCCAGGAGGTTCTAAGTAGGCCATTGCAGAGGTAATTTAGAGTTAAATCAGTATCTGGAGTCGCATGTAGGCCAACCAAGGTAAGGACTATAGGTTTTCTTCTCTGACTAACATTGTCAGCCAGAGGGGTACAATTGTTAATCCGCTAACTTCACCTTAAACATGATCAAAACTGGTCTTTTGATCCAGACTTGTATAATAACTAACTTTATATTTGGATTTGAACACATCGCCAGCATATTAGCCCAGGTCTCTGGATTACAGCTGACAAACATAACTGCAAATGTTGCCATATGCTAAGCTGCACTTTTGTGCTCACTGCCCCTATCCCCATCCTTCCTCCTCCCCACTACTGCTGACCCAGACTTTACACTTTCAATTACTTCCTTCCTTCGCACTGCAAAAAAAAAAGTCACAGAAGAGGACTTTTGTCAATCCTCCTCCTTAGGTTCAGCATCTTACTTTTTTTCCCCAGTCTGTGTAGCACCATGGGATATTTTTCTACTTTTAAAAACACTAGATAAATGCAAATTGCATTCATTCTTCAAATAGGACTAAATAAATAGCCAAGGAATACCACGGCCAAGGGAAAAGTTTTGCAAAATCCCTATTCTTTACAATTATTTGTTGATTCCAGTGGGAATATTGTATGTATAAAACTTGGGAATTAGACAGATTGGTGGGGGCGAGGGGGAGAAACGCATGGAAGAGAATATGGTAAGTATCTTAATCTATTAGAACCCCATTGAGTTCATGACACAACCATCACCTCAAACAGACGGACACTTTACTTGAAAAACAGTTTGGAGGAACTGCCTTTTTTTTTGACAGGACTTAAACATCACAATCACATTCAGGTAATGGGGTAAGATGGTAATAATAGCATGGGGGGCTACAAACAGGATAATGTATGTTTTCCAATTATTTCCTCTATTTTTGGCACTTGATTCCCTCTGGTACTACTTCTGTCTCCATTGGTATATGCTATTATTTGTGTGTTCTGTATCTAGCAATATGATTAGCACCACAGGATTCACCCAAATGGAATTCCCCATTTTTATTTAAAGAAAAAGGACTGCCTCAAGGGTTGTCAACTATGTCAAGCTGTAAAAAAAGATGCCTACACACATTTGGGAACTGTGAAAAGGCCCTGCTCTGGATCATAACTAATAATGATAAAAGTTTCCTCCTCTCTGGAAGATGGACAGTGGGTCCAACATATTTTGTTCTATAGTAATAACCAGAACTTGAGAACACAAGGCATAATTTCAAGTTTGTTGATAACACAACAGTTGGAAATTAGGGCATTAAACAGGATAGTGACAAACTAGTAAAATGGGCAGACATGTTAGACAGGGCACAAAGAGAAATACCAAAGAAAACTGCAATTGTATTTAAATTCTACTACTTTAAAAGTGGGCAACATTGCTGATCACATGAAGCCACTGGACCCCCTGCCATTCCAACTAGTGATGAAATAAAGGGCTTGGAGACAAGCTTCCAGCTGGATCTGACAGGAGAGCAAATTAAAAAAAAATCAAAACTGTTAAATTGAAATGGATGCTAATGCTTTTACAAATGCCACTTGGAGGAGATAAAGCTACACTCTCACCTTAATGGCCTTCCAATTAGCCCATCGAGCTAGGCCATCAGCACCTGACATACCCGCCTTGGTTATTACTGAAATCCGAACTTATTGAATTATTTAACCACACAATTCTGGGATTCTAAGTTGCTGTCTTATCCTGAGAAGAGCAGCTCCAGGTCTTGATGAATGGTCTGCTTCCCCATCTCTCAATTCTTATCTCCAGAAAGAATCTCTGACTTTACCTGCTGAACTGGACTAGTTCTCCAAGTCCAAGAAATAGAGAACTGTTCCCTCAGACTGGTCTCTCCCTACAGCAATTTCCCATACAATCAGAGGGTGTAACACCTACCCACTTATCTCCTCCCTCCTCACTGTCCAAGGCCCCAGATACATCTTCTTGGTGAAGCAGCAATTTACCTGCACTTCACTCAATCCAGTCCACTGTATTCGTTGCTCACAATGTGGTCTCCTGTACATTTGGGAAGATGAAACACAGATTGGGGTCCACTTTGCAGAACACCTATGGTTCTGTCCACAAAAATGACCCTGAGCTTCCTGTTGCCTGTCATTTCAACGCACAACCATCCTCCCTGGCCAACATTTATTTCAGTCTTGTTCCAGTGCATCAGCAAAACACAATACAAGCTGGAAGAACAGCACCTCATTTTCTACTTGGGGACCCTGCAGCCCCTGGGACTCAATATAATTGAATAAGTTTAGGGCCTGAGCACCTTTTCCCATGTCTTTACCCCAATCCCCACTCACACTCTCTCTCAGCTCCATCTCCACTTGTCATATCTCCTCCCCCTTTCCCCACCCCACTGTCAGCATATATTACAACCCTCTCCTAGCTACATTCAGTTCTGAAGAAGTCACTGAACCCGAAACGTTAACTATTTCTCTCCACAGGTACTGCCAGACCTGCTGAGTTTTACCAGCAATTTCTGTTTTTGTTTCCAAGAAATTGATATTTCTAATCAACCTGTTCAGAGTCATTTTACATACTTCTGGAGCAGGGGACTTAAATCCAGGCCTCCTGGCCCATAGGGTGGGACACTACTACTACACAAGCACCCCTCAAGTCCAAGAAATATTGTTACATCTTCAACTATAATCACCTGCACCCCGGATCCCGGCAAATGAACTGCTACAAAATCAGCTAACAGACTCCTATTTGGATACTAAATGCGCTCTAAGTCCCATAAATGAATACCAATTTTTTTTTTTTTTTTTAAAGAAATTTATAAAATGTAATCTCCTGCCTTCCCTTTCTCTTCCCTTCTACTTTGTATGCCTGTGTGTATGAGTGAAGTGATTCCCTCATACTTTGAATCTTTTACTAATAGACCCTACCTTTGATTTCATCTTGGAGAACTTTGCAGTGGGTTTGTTGCTAAGCTTGAAAGTTTAAAAGCAAAAAAAAGTGTGTTTGGAGAACATGCCTGTTCTTACATCAATAAAAGGGACAGGATTTAAAAGTGAAAACATGATATCAAACAGTACAATGAGCTAGCAAGAACTGCACGTGCTGGAGTCAGAGATAATACAGTATGGAGCTGGAGGAACACAGGCTAGGCAGCATCAGAGGAGCAGGAAAGCTGACGTTTCAGTTTGGGACCCTTCTTCAGTACATTGCTGTCTCAGGCTTAAGAGGGTAGGTCTGAAGCAGTGTATAAAATGTGGAAGGAGAGAAAGGTTTTGGAGGAATGGAATTCCACAACTGAAAACCTATATGACTGAGGATGCCAAAAGAGGTAGTGAAGGAAACTGGGAGCGTGCAAGAGGCCAGAACTGGAGGAATGCAGAGATGAGTAGTAATGAGGTTAGGCCATGGAGGGATTTGAGCATATGGATGAGAAGCTTAAAATGGAGGTGTTGCTGGACTGGAAGCCTATGTAGCTAAAGATAGGGATAAGAGCAAAGAAACTAGCAACAGTGTTTTGGATGAACTCAAGTTTACAGGCTGAAAGAGGAGTGGTCAGCAAGGATAGCGTAAGAATAGTCATCTGGAGGTTGAGAGTTTCAACAGCAGATGGATTGAGACAGGGACACAAACAGGTTATATTACAGATGGCGTCAAAAGCTCAGGATACCAGCGTCACAGGGATCAATACTTGGTGCCCCAGCTATTCACAATATATATTAATAATGTAGATGAGGGAATTAAATGTAGTATTTCCAAGTTCGCAGATGACAAACTGGGACAGAGGATGCAGACAAGTACAAGGAGTTGGTAAATGCATGACAGATGAAGTATAATATGGATAAATGAGAGACTATCCATTCTGGTAGCAAAACCCAGAAGGCAGATTATTATCTGAATGGTGATAGATTGGGGAAGGGGGAGGTGCAACGAGACCTGGGTGTCCTTGTATACAGGTCACAGAAAGTAAGCATGGAGGAGCAGAAAGCAGTGAAGAAGGTAAATGGTATGTTGGCCTTCATAGCGAGAAGATTTCAGTGCAGGAGCAGAGGTGGCTTGTTGAAATTGTACAGACCCTTAGGGAGACGATACCTGAAGTATTGTTTGCAGTTTTGGTCTCCTTATCTGAGGAAAGATATTCTGGCTATGGATGGCAGGACTGACAAATAAAGATGACAATTTTAACTGGAGTAGAGAAAAATTGGGGAAAGGAATAAATCTCATAAAACCTATAAAATATGTCCAAAATGGCAGTGGTTTAGGGCTCCTGAGCCAGAGCTCCTTCACTCCTTGCTTTTATTCTCCCCCCTTTCTAAATACTTCCCATGCTTGGCCAACACCAATGGTGGCAAGCTGAACTAGTACAGACTCAAAGTGAAGCCCAACACTGCCTCGAGGTGAAGCTCAGTGCAGATTCATCTGCTCCACGTGCTTTTATTTTCTTTTCTCTTTCACTGCTTTAGAAGGACTGTAATGCTGAACTTTTAACTTTATTTCTTCATTTTTCTGATTTATACCTAAGATTTTGTACCCAGATACCTTTGTACCTAAGGTAGCGTAAACACAGGAAGGATGTTCCTGATGACTGGGAAAGCCAGAACTGGGGTCACAGTTTAAGGATGCGGGTGGAACATTTAGGACTGAGATGAAAAATTTCTTCGTCCAGAGAATGATGAGCCTATGAAATTATCTGCTACAGAAAGTGGTTGAAATCAAAACATTAAATGTTTTGAAGAAGGAATTATCGCTCTTAGGGCTAAAGGGATCAAAGGGTATGGGGCAAAAGCAGGAACATGATACCAAGTATGATTAGCAGCCATGATCAGCGAATAGTGGCAAAGATTGAAGGGCTGAATGGCCTACTCCTGTTCTCATTTTCTATGTCATCAGGGCCAGAAAGGCAAATGAAGGACTTTCATCTCCTGCAAAAATGCTGCAAACTTCCACAAAGCATAGGCACAGAAAATGTAAATCAAATCTCTTGGTCACAGCATCTGATATTGTGGCAATGGTACACTGAAATGGAAGAGGACAATCCTTCTTCCAACCAACTCATGTAACCCCAACTTCACTACATCAAACAGCAATTTGGGCATTGGGGCTACTCATGTATTGCCAGTACACACATGCCTACACTTTAAGTGGCCCTTTTGTATTTTCTAACTCCAGCTCAGTCACTTGTTCAGTTTGCCTAGACAACAGCTGATAATGGCTTGAGTTGATGTTTCAGAAATTGTTAGGTGGAACACACTGAATTGGTTCCAGAAGATCAGCAGATTTGGAGACCATTTTTCTTTGCTGGGTTTGGCTGGGAAGACTCCACTAAAACCAGTTAAGGATAGAAAGAAATCAAAGAAATGTTCCAATTTTTCACCCTGGAGTATTACTTAGTACTTGGCAACTCCCATCATTGGTGAAAATTAAAAGAAAAACTCTTGTTAATAAGGGGGTACAATCTCCACTACCATACCAGACCTCTCTAGAGGAAACATAGATGATTTAACTGTGGAATAAAACAAACATTCTGTTAGATCTCCAAAATTCCTTTCTCCACCATGCTTTGCCCTTTATCTGCAGCACAATTATTGGCTTCAAAACTAGATGCTGTGCATTTCACAGTATTTCATAACTGCTGCAAGGCTTCATTCAGGAATGTAAAACCCATTTTGGAACAAGAGTTTACTGTAATTTGGCCCCCTTAGAACATCAGGAAACTGCGCAAAGAGGTAAGATGTGTTATTAAAAAAAAAAAATTAACAATTTCAAAAAGTGAGGATCAAGTTTCTAAAAATAGACGTCATGAGACAATGTTTTTGTGGTTTCGTACACTGTAGTAATCTAATTGGCCATGTACTGCATATACAGTAAACAGTACAAGCACTTGAATATCAAAAGTAATATCAGTAATTCTTGTATAAAAATGGAATATTTGACCAAATGTTACTGTTGAGAATACCTTATTTTTGTTTTCTATGGTAACTTAGTTATGCCTAGCTATAATACTAGTATTGATTGAGTGAATGCATTTAAGGATGCATAAAAATGTCAACTGTTGTTCAAACCAAGGTTTAAGCAGTTTTGGGGTTCTTTGCCTTCCTGAATTACATAAGAACAGCAATCACTCCCACACCCTTTGATAATAATATACTTACATTCCTTTTCGTGGATAATTTATCATAGAATCCCTGCAGTCTGGAAGCAGGCCATTTGGCCCACCGAGTCCATACTGACCTTCCAAAGAGCATCCCACCCAGACCCACCCCCTACCCTATCCCTACATTTCCCACCCTAGACACTATGGGCAATTTAGCATGGCCAATCCACCCAACCTGCATATCTTTGGGCTGTGGGAGGAAACTGGAGCACCCAGAGGAAACCCACGCAGACAAGGGGAGAACGTGCAAACTCCACACAGACAGTCACCCAACAGTGGAATTGAACCCACTGTCAGGCAGCAGTGCTAACCACTGTACCATCCCCATATGAAAATACTGTTTTTAAAAAAATCTCTTAAATCAATTTTCAAGTGCACAGGAACTTGGTTCTGCTCATCAATTCCTCAAGGCGTTGTAGCTTGGATTATTAATTATATGGGAATCATTGGTGATGCTTGTGGTGTAGTGGTAATGTCCCTACCTCTGAGCTGGAAGGCCCGGGTTCAAGTCCCACTTACTCCAGGGTGTGTCATAACATCTCTAAACAGGTTAATGTTAAATATATACAGAGATGATATGTGCAAATCAGGTCCTGGCCACTCTGGAGCACAGCTTTTTCATGCTGAATTCACTATGCCATCCTTCAAGAGGAAGGAGTGTTCATAACACTTCGAAATTCTGTGTTTGCTGCATCAAAGAGTTATCTAACACAAACTTTTGAGCCAAAACATCATGTTAAAAAAATTAGACCAGTATTTAATGCTGACCTGAAGGCCCTTCCCATGCAAGACCACTTCTTCATTCTTTGCTACATAATTTAGCTGTGCTATTCTCTGCCTCTAATGCACATCATCTTGAGGCTTAACATCTCAAATGTTCTAATCAGTCAAACCAAAATGAGAACTATTCACAATGTTGTGACCACATTCTCACTAAAGGAAGTTCCAACTCAACATTTTTGTAGTTGTTATCGCTCTGCATTTTAGTAAATTTGGTCCTTAGTGGTTTTTGTCATCACTTTCAAATCCCTCCATCGTCTCCCTTCCTTTACCTCTTGTGATCTCACATTGCAATCGACACAATCACAACACAAGGGGACCGTACAACCCATCAAGTCCATGCCAACTCTGTAAAATCAAGAAACACAGGCCTGCTCCCACACCCTACTTTCTTTCCCCTTCCAGTCAATGTTCCTGCTATACTCCTTGTCTTCTACTTCCTCTACTCCACTATTGCTGCAAAATTCAAGACAGCTTTTGAATTTAGAAACTAGAGAAATTTTTAGTTATATTCGCCCTTTAAAATGAAGTTGAAAGAGTTACGAGACAATATGGAATATTGACTACTTTCCAAGCATTATATTAATTAAATTTTCCTTTTTAAAATTTCAGTATAAATTGACAATTGAACAGGATATAGAACACAAGTGAAAGGAAAGTTTACTTTGATATGGCCTTTGCAAGGAGGATAGAGTGATCCAAAAAATATATAATCTTCCAATGTGAGTTGGTAACAGCCACGGTCATTCTTATTCCTCACAGCAGTAGTGAGCCTCTTCCAACTTGAGTGATTCACAGTCGGTACCAAATCATTCAAAATTATGGACAAAAAGAAGTTGCTGGAAAACCTCAGCAGGTCTGGCAGCATCTGTGAAGAAAAAAAGTTAACAATTCGGGGCCAGTGACCCTTCCTCAGAACTCAACTCTGTTCTGAGGAAGGGTCACTGGACCCGAAACGTTGACGGATTTTTTTTTTTCTTCACAGATGCTGCCAGACTTACTGAGGTTTTCCAGCAACTTTTCTTTTTGTTCCTGATTTACAGCATCTGCAGTTCTTTTGGTTTTCTTTCAAAATTATGGGATGTTCCAAGCTGATATGTGCAAGTAATTTGCATTGTTAAGAATTGGGCTAAGTAGCACCCTTATAGATGCTTTCCTAATCTATCTTTTTAAGATGAGCCTTTGAAGTAATGCTAACCTGCTGGACCGATCCCATGTTAGAGGGTTCTTAGCCATTGCCTGACACCAATGCTGGCTACATTCATTTATAAAATAACAATCAATCAATCATTGTTTGAGATATCAGTTACATCATCCTACAACAAGTTTGTTTCTAATTATTTTCAGTGCTTACAATCTGATATTCTGTTATTAGACCTTACATGATCTGATTGACATTTGATTCATTGCAGAGAATGAAAACAAAATAGTAAATTTCTAATTACAAGAAATAATGAGAATTTGGGCAGTGAACAGAAGATGTAGATATTTGGCTTGTTTATGGGACGTAGAAGATGCTGGAAAGGTTGAATTTGTTACCCAGCCCTCCTATCTGTAGTATGTTCTTTTTGTGCTGACTGTTCTCTCACAATGCTATTAAAAATTTCCAGGGTATTGGCCTAATGACAGTGGAGGAATGAAGACATGTTCAAAGTGTTTGCAAAAGGCAAAAGAACTGCAGATGCTGGAAATCAGAAAAAAAAACAAAATTGCTGGAAAAACTCAGCAGGTCTGGCAGCATCTGTGGTCAGAAAGCAGAGTTAATGTTTCAGGTCCAGTGACTCTTCAGAATGGTGTTTACAAGATATTGCTGCTCTCACTCAATGGCAGAGGTTATAAGGGAGAATAAAGGTGCTATGAAAGTAACCTTGGTAAGTTTCAGATATGCATCCTGCAGATTTAGGATAACTGCAACCACAGTGTATCAGTGATGGAGAAACTGGAAATCAAGTCTGGTGGCTTAGCTATGGATGAAGAATATTGTTTTGTTGTGAATGACAATCCCAACAGGATTCTTAGAGCAGATGCACAAAGGAATTTGCCTCTAGGAGTCTTGAGCCACAGCACACAGACTCAGAATATCAGGTGAGCCATTTAGGACTCAGATGGAGAGGAATTTCTCAGAGGGCAGTGAACTCTCTGCACCAGAGGGCTTTGAGGCAGAGTCAGTGTATATTCAGAATTGAAATAGATTTCTACCTAGTAAAAATATTATCAAAGGGATAAGGAGACAGTGCAGAAAACAAAGGTTTTTAAAAGTATAAGCTAAGCCAATGATCTCACTGAATGGCAGGATGGGAATGGAGTAATGAATGGTCCACGCCTGCTACAATTTCTTATGTTCTTCTAATGGCGAGCTTCTTCAGTACTGTGACTGCATTCTTACAGACAAGTGCTGAGTATACCATCACATTCCTGAATTCAGCAGTCTTTAAATACCAGAATGCCAGTTCAGAGTTCTGTGAGAAATTAGACCAAGGTAGGAAAATTAGGACTGTGGTTACACTAATCCTTTGGTGATGTATTCTGGGAACTGATTTAACAAATAAAAAGGTACAAAACATTTTGTCCAGGAGAATAACCTGACATCTTTTCCCCCCACCTGTTTAAGAGATGCTATAACACACCTCTAGCAGGTGGGACTTAACCTTGGGTCTCCTGTTCCAAAGGTTAGGATGCTACCACACTACCACAAGAGACCAAGAATAACCTGATTGGCAAAGTTCTCAATTAGTTGCTGATAAAGTGTTTTGCTGGAGGTCATGGTTCAACCTCCTCTTGGTCCCATAATCCTTCCATGCTACCACTATCCTCCACCTCATCATACCAAAGTCAGAAAATAAGGGATCAGGCCTTTTTGCTCTTTCAGCCTGCTCTGCCGTTAAAATGCTTGATCTGTATCTAAACTCGATTTACCCACATTAGCTCCACGTTTCTTTTACCTTCAACCACCTGCCGCTTTTCAGAGTTTAAAATACACCCATTATCTCAGGCCTAAAAAATAAATGTTACACAGATTTGTGTACAAAACCATCTCCATAACAAGTTCCTCCAAATACAATTAAAAGCAATTATTTACTAATTAGAAACATTTTGAAAGTAGCTGTGAATGTCTAAAAACAATTTCTGAAAATAATCGCATGCTTCTGCCATTACTCATTCATTTCACAGGGTTATAGAGACGTACAGCACAGAAATAGACCCTTCAGTCCAATTCGTCCATGCCGACCAGATATCCTAAATTAATCTAGTTCAATTTGCCAGCATTTGGCCCACACCCCTGTAAATCTTTCCTATTCATATACCCATACCTTTTTAAATGTTGTAATTGTACCAGCCACCACTACTTCCTCTAGCAGTACATTCCATACATGCATTAACCTCTGAATGAAAAAGTTGCCCCTTAGGTCCCTTTTGTATCTTTCCCCTTTCACCATAAACCTATGCCCTCTAGTTTTGGACTCCCTTACCCCAGGGAAGGCAAGCGAACCAAATGCCTTCTTCACCATCCTGTCTTGTGATTCGATTTTCAAGAAACTACGAACCTGCATTCGAAGGTGTCTTTGTTTGGCAACATTCCCCAGGACCCTACCATTAACTGTGTAAGTCCTGCCCTGATTTGCCTTTCCAAAATGCAACACCTGAAAATTTAACCAAAATTAAACTCCATCAGCCACTCCTCAGCCCATCCGATCAAGGTCCTTTTGTACTTGGAGATAACCTCCTTCACTGTCCACCACGCAATTTGTGTGGAATTTTGTTCCCTTTGTTTTGGTACAAGAAATGAGAGTTTCATGTGTATGCTAACCTAAATTGTGCACATGCACATAATGAATACTCGTTTTTCCAAAAACAAAAAATTCAGATCAGAAGCAGAGACCATGTTGAAGTTTTTTCCTCTAAAAGGTCAGGGCATTGAAGCCACCAATTATAATCTTTCAGCACAGCTGCCTCAGTATGGGCTGGAGATACTTACCACTTGGAGATTAAACTTCATTTGGCATAGTACTAGTTTTTGGTTGATCATCTACCCAGATGGGCCTTGGTTTGAACATTTCAAATGCATTGCAGTCATATCATTATGTGATGATGAGAAGAAATGATGCAAAATGTTGCCTGCAAGAATAGCATACTCAAACTTAAACAGAGGTAATGTGGTGCACTGTGGTCGGCACTTTAATTTAACAAACAAATTTACATAATATGAAAATTTGAAAGCTGGTGACATTGGTCCCAAGCCATCATTAATACAGTCAAAATTACTTTTCTGAACAAGTTTGTTTTACATAAATGTGCACTTTGCAAGCATTCTACTCGAGCTTACACAAAGTTATGGAAATCAGGTAGTTATGTGAGACTGCTGTATCTTAATAGATTCACATCAGCCAGCAAAAAATGTAAACTCAGATCTGTGGAAAAGTTTCAAATTAAAAATTTCTGACTGATTCTTTGCTGCTGTGCTGACTTGATGGATAAGCTTACTATATATTGTTCTACAAAGCCACACAAACCGGGAAAAGTTCTAAATTCAGAGACTGGATTATATCGAGTTAGCTGATCTCAGTCAGTCAATCTGCGTAATGGTGAGGTTTTTAAAAAAAATGATATGGAGGAAATCTGATTCCAGTAGTTGGAGGGCATGTGGGGACACTACAAGCTGTGGTTTCATCATCAGACAGCTTGCGGATTACTACTGTCCAGGCCCAAGCCAAATAGCAATTGGAATAAAACACTAGAAAGATATCACTGTCGCAGGAAAGTACAACAGTTGTCATTTTTGGCAGGGAAAAAAAAAAACAACTAGCAGATAAAAGCTATAGACATGCAAGCATTTTGACAATGTCACAAATAATCCTCTACTATATATGGACGGTACATCTATTAAAGTTGCAATCTCTACAATAGGATCTTCTTAAAATAGATCATAAAACTTAATTTTGTTCAAGAATGATTGGAAGACCAGTGGGATTGGTTGTTTTTTTTGTACAAAGCTGTTCAAGGACATAGGAAAAAAATGAGGAAATGATCCTGTTTATAAGTTTCCAGCCTTCCAAAAAATACCTTTGAATGCTCCCGCTGTACATGTATATTTACTTTTACATACACATTTAGTTCACTTCCTGTCACTGTTCTGTAATGCAGGATGGCATTATTTCATTTCAGTTATCAAGCTTGGATGTTACATTTGTACCAAGAAATTACATTTTTATAATTATTATTAATAAACTTGTTTGCACATTTTATGACACACATCTGAGGCAGTTAAGGTTCAGGCCCAGAGATAGGGCCACTTCAATGGTGCCAGAAGACCCTCTGACAATTATTATGTTGTTGCCTTTTATTCTGGCTAGCATTAAGAGACAGACAATCTTGTTCCATCAAAATCAATAAATCAATCTCAGGTTTGATCCTTCAGAGTGGATGATCTTAGCTGTGGAGAGTGTTTTAATTGGTCTCCGTGTTCCTCAACAAGGGAAGGGAACATTCAGATGAGCCTTTGCACCCTAATGATATTCACCAACACCCTTTCCGGAAGCATAGACCTTCAGCACGTTATAGGTTATTTAATAAATATTTATGATCTGGAATGTACTGTGACTGATCTATCAGTCATCCATTACAACCATGTTGGATGGTACATTTTCTTATACCAGACATATCTGGCTCAATAATCAAACTTTGCTAACACAACTACCTCTTTGAGAATTGGAATACAAGATGACACAAAAGCAACACGGAAAAGGTAAGCATGCCAGAATCCAGACTTGGTGTTCTACATAATAAATCCCTTAATCAGTAATGGCCAGGGAAAAACACATACTGGCATTTGATTATATTTTTAAGAACAAATCAACTTATGACTTGTGGACTAAATTGCCACAAAGTGCAGTGAATACTGAAGAATCTCTGGTGAAGTAAATGGTGAAATTGTTTTACTTTCGAGATTTCCAATCCAGCCCAGCCAAACAGGAAATCTCCTTGTTTTACACCAGCCATGCAAGTGTCCCATGAAATGAGTTAAAAAGAAGAAAAATTGCATTTATGCAGTGCCTTTCAAGATGTTACAAAGCACTTTATGTCTCAAAGTACTTTTTGAAAGTCACTTTTATAAATGTGGGAAACAGAAACAAATTTGATCAAAGCAAGCTTGCATAAATTACAATGTGAAAATGCCCATTTCATATTTTACTGATGTTGGTTAAGGGATTAATCTTGGTCAGGCCAACTCCAAGAACATCTTCATAGAGTTGCATCAGCTTTTAAATCCATTCGAGTTAGGAGATGTAGCTTGAGTGTAACAATTCATCTGAAAGACTCCAAATCCAACTGTGGGTCCAGTTTAATTCTGTCGCTAATTGGCAAGTTTTACTCAAAAAGAGAAATTTCAGAAAATTAGATACCAAATTTTAAAGGGCACTTGGTTACATGTGCTTTTATAAACAGTGCAGTCACAGGGAAGTCGTCAAAGGTTTAATAAATCTTGCACTGTGTGGATTTTGGGCGATTGTGGGGGAAGCACAAAACACAAAGGGACAGTAAGAAAGGAGAAAGAGTCAAGTCAATGTGCAAGCAAGCCGCAAAAAAGATATTCAGCTCAGAACAACACATTGCAGCTGCAGACTAGGAGGATAAAGTAGTATCTTCAATCACCTCTTGAATCCAGTTATCTGAAAAGAGAAGTCGTCAGTAATGGTCTGGGAAGTGAAGACTTGGCTTGGTGTTTATTGCTGAGTTGTGGTCCAGACAGATATAGCGGAAGCTGAAAGACAGTTGTCTTTTAGTCTCATCAAATGTGCCTTCATAGGAGTGTACCTTCTTACAGTAGGTTTGATAATGATGTTTTCTTTGAAATATTTTCTTCCATATTAAGTCAATGTCCTGTCTAGGCCAGCATTTGTTGCACATCTCTAATTGTCCTTGAGAAGCCACTGCCTTGATCTAGTGAAGGCTAAGTAGTATAGGTACACCCAAGGGTGCTGATAGAAAGGGTTATCAGGATTGGACCTGACAGGACAAACCACTGCAAGTTTAGAGAATGGAGGATCAGTGAATGAAGAGTGGCAGAACTAGGTACAGTTGATATCCGACCAATAGGAGACAGTGGTGTAGTGGCAATCTCATTGGAGTTGCAATCCAAAATACCAGGGACATGGGTACAAA
This sequence comes from Rhincodon typus, assembly GCF_021869965.1. NCBI lineage: Eukaryota > Metazoa > Chordata > Chondrichthyes > Orectolobiformes > Rhincodontidae > Rhincodon > Rhincodon typus. The sequence goes on from NC_063350.1 coordinate 52,116,411, forward strand.
TCCTTAAATGGCAGATGGTAACACGGGAATTCAATAAAAGAAATCTGAAATAAAGAACTGGCCTACTGGCAACCAAGTAACCACAGTTTTTCACCCTAAAACCCACTGCATTCACTAATGTTGTTTCGTGAAGGAAATCTGCTGTCCTGACCTGGTCTGGCCTATATGTGACTCCAGACCAATGTAGTTGACTCTTACCCACCTCTTCTGGCCCAGAGGGCAGGTATAGGCCTGGCAGGTGATGTCCACATCCCATTAAAGGATTTGGGTTTTTAAAAAGTTTTGAAACTTTCAAGCCAAAGGGAAGGATCCAGGTGGATCAGGAAGGCTGAAGACTGAAGAAAATGTCAGGTATACAGAGAGACTCGGAGTCGAAAAATAGACACCGAGGAAGAGTTCAGTCTCGCATCAATATTCAGAATCAAGACGAAATGATGATCCAGGCCTTTTCTAAGGGCACACTTTCATGGCCACAGGGGCAGGTTAGAGGGACAGAGGATTTTAAATGCAAGGTGGCGTAGAGCAAGTTTGGATAGAAACTTGAAAATCAGGAAAAAAGCAGAAGAGGAAGCTAGAGAGAGCTTGCTGTATATAAAAGAGTTGTTGGCATTTGCCACTCTAATTTTGAAAAGGAAGACTTTTTTTTTAAAAGCCATAACACTAGATAGGATGAAGGGGAGCTGTGGAGCAGGTCATTTCTGCAACAAAGTGCATCAGTGTTGTTGAAGATAAAAGTTGAAAACAACATGTACAGTATTAAATAGTAGAGAAGATGTAGTTTGACAATTAGAGAAGACAAAATTACAATATGAAATCAGTACTTATTAAAACAAAAAAGTTTAAGAAATTCTATGTTTAATTTAAAATCTTTTGAAATTTCTCCTTTTCAATTTTGAAATATGGTTAACTAGCATAGTAGTAGTGTGTAGCTACTGACCATTTCTCCTCACTGTTGACTTTTTAATCCCACAGTTTTTCTTAGCAGCCAGTTCATTTGGCAGTAGCAAAGCCCAAGAAGAAAACTGGACCAATTGTTACTGGAACAAAAATTGAAATTATTAAAGCAGACACATGCCCATGTAGCATGCCTGAAATTTCGGTGTCCAATGTCCAATGTGGAGGTCTTTTGAAGCAAGCTTTTGGTGAACCCAAGATAACAAGGTGTAGAGCTGGATGAACACAGTAGGCCAAGCAGCATCAGAGGAGCAGGAAGGCTGACATTTTGGGCCTAGACCCTTCTTCAGAAATGCCACTCTGGTTTCCGTGTCAAATTTTGCATTTGGCAAAAATCACATTCCGAGCCAGGTTGGACTGTTAACAAGCCATTTAACAATCAATAATGATAGTCAATAGGGAACTCACTATTCTCTAATGAGAATCTCACCACACATCTGGAGGAAAGTTTACAAGATGCTGTGAGGGCTCTTGTGATGCAGTGGGAGCGAGAGCCAGGAGGCCCAGGCTCAAGTCCCACCTGCTTCAAAAGGTGCATGATAACATCCCTGAACACATTGATTAGAAAATATCTACAAAGTACAGCATTATGATCTTGACATCAAGATGGGCTTCACCAAACATCTCATCCAATTCGACCACTCATCGCACCATAGCCCACATTGCTCAGAGCTTTTAAATGATCCCATGAGTATATGCTTTTCTTAAAAAATGTCTAATTGGTCTGTGGGACTGCACAAGAGTAATTAGCATACTTGTTTTAAGTAAGCTGTATACCCTGATCTCAGTCCAAGGAAGGTTTATTAAATGGATGCCTCTGCTGCAGAGGCATCTGTGGGAGCTACAAAGAATGGATTTAGCTTTTCCTTTCCCCCTCCCGAGTGACTCTGGAGGTGGTTAAGGCTCATTTAGGCCTTTGCATCAGATAGACAGTTGTAAAGTGTGGCAATAGGAATGGGAAATGGAAGAGAAGCTGAAGGGAGTGTCAGTTATATGCATGTGGTATTGGATATATTTCTGGTTAATGTCCCCTAGGAGCAGCTTGTAAAGGGAGGTTCGTGGTACACCACAGACTATTCTGTGGCCATAGGATGGGATCACATTTGAGGCTATGTAATGTGGATGATGCAGAAGTTAATAGAACTATGAGCAGTGGCACAGAATTGTATTCTGAAGGTGGAGCTCAAACGGATGGAATGATCAATATTGGCGAAGAAGCAAAAACAGTTAAAAGGAAAGTATAGCAGGCTGTGGCTGCAATCAGATAATCACTGGCATGGGGGAATAGATGTCAGAATGGAGAAATTCAAACAATCAGCAGCATAGCAGTACTTGGGTTAAGGCAGCACATGTCAGGACTTTCAGGAAAATTGGAAGGATGCAGAACTAGAAGGTGAAGAATCTGAGAATACATTGAGAACAGGAAACAACATTTTTATTTGTAAGTGTGACTGGCAAGGCCAGCTCTCATTGCTCTTAAACATTTGGTAGTGAATTGTTTTCTTGAAGCACTGCAGCCCATATGGTGTAGGAAAGCCATTAGAGAGTGAGTGAGGCTTTTGAGCCAGTGACAGTGAAGGAGTGGCACTGTGCTTCTAAGTCTTGCAGGTGGCTCCCATACACTTACTGCCCTTGACCCTTCAGGTGGTAAAAGCTAAATTTTGCTGAAGGCAGCTTGGAAAATGCTCCAGGACATTTATTATAGTCCACACTGGTGCCACAATTGACATTTAAAGGTGGTGGATGGAGTGCTCATCAAGCAGACTCCTTTATCTTGGATGGTATAGAGTTTCTTGAATGTTTTGCAGCTATGCTATTGTATCACATTACTGATGTGTACCTTGTTTTTTGGGAGTCAGGAGGAGAGTTGGAATTCTTAGACTCTGACCTTTTTTTCAAAAAAGCCAGAGTATTTATATGATTGGACCAGTTAGTTTTCTGATCAGTGGCAACTCCTGGGAGTTTGATAGTGAGAGAAATTCAACAATAGTATTGCTGTTCACTGCCAAGGGAAGACAGTTAGATTCTCTTTTATTGGAGATGGTACGGCTTGGCACTTATATTATGCAAAAGCTATTTGCAATTTATTAATCCAAGCCCTAGTGTTGTATAATATGTTTTGAGAATCTAATTAAGCAATGATTGGGGGAAGCCTGGTGATATCAACATTTACAGGGCTGAAGAGAAATTAGGGGTTCAAGGGTAAGAGTCAACAATAAATTCATGATGATACAGTACTTGAGAGTAGATAGGCAGCAGCCTCTAAATCTTTACCAACAGTATTCTTCATCCATCTGGTACATGCTGTCCAGGCTGATAATATTAGAAAAAATGAAAATATAAAACTTAATATTTTCTTCCCTTCTTCCTCAGTTTCATATTTATCATACCACATATCTCATAAGATTGTTGTCATATTTTGACCAACTATAGTTACAAAATCACATCAGCATGGTAGCCACCAACCTTTCAAAACAAAACTGTACATAAAAAACTTTTGATGAATAATAAAAAAAGCGGTATTTCCGTCCAACAGTTTCTATACCAAAAGCTCATTATCCAATTGTGCCATGAGAAAAGGAGCTAAGGCTCCTTTCTACAAAAGGAGGGAAATAAGTTGGCAAATCATCTTGATCGTAGATGTCTCATGCAGGATTTGGTGAGAGGCCTGTCGTTCAGTCATAGAGTCAGGAGTTATACAGCAGATCCTTCAGTCCAACTCTTACATGTCAACCAGATATCCCAATCTGATCTAGTTCTATTTGCCAGTATTTGTCCCATATCACTCTAAACCTTTCCTATCATCATATACTTGTCCAGATGCCTTTTAAATGTTGTAATTTTAACAGCCTCCACCACTTCCTCTGGCAGCTCATTCCATACACGCCCCACCCTCTGCATGAAAATGTTGCCCCTTAGATCCCTTTTATATCTTTCCCCCCCTTACCTCAAAACTGTACCTTCTGGTTTTGGACTCCCCCATCCTGGGGAAAATACCTTGTCTATTTACCCTATCCATGCCCCTCAGAAAAGTAGACTCATATAGCACAAAAACTGACCCTAAGGTCCAACCAGTCCATGCCAAACATAATCCCAAACTAAACTAGTCCCACCTGCCAGCTCTTGGCCCATATCCCTCCAAACCTTTCCTATTCATGCACTTATCCAAATACTTTTTAAAAATTGTAATTGTACCTGCATCCTCATGTTGTCAATTATTTTGTGAAACAATTTAGTTAATATTTTAATGGCCTATTCATGTAGTTAGCCAATTGCACAGTGGACATCACTGGTCTAGGAAGGCGTTATTATTTTGAGTCTTCGAACTTGTTCAGTCTTTTTAATAAATAAAGCAGAAGGCTGTGAATTGTGGAAATCTGAAATTTAAAAAAAAAAATCAGCAAGTAATCCAGTATCTGTGTGGAGAGACATTTAGTTAAGGTTTCAGCTCTGATCTTTCACCAGAACTTGGTAAGAAAATCTGTCACAGACCTGAAACAAACATCAGCTATGTTGCTCTCTGTACACTAGACGCTGCCTAGCCTGCTGAGTTTTATAGCTTTCATAAATATTCAATTAAATGCCCCCTCAGAACATATTTGGGGCTATTATTAAGGTTAAGGCCATAGAGAGCATTTAGGTTCTTCAGTGGATTGCGTTCTGGGTAGACATCCTTTCTCCTCTCCAGCCCCCTTGTGGATCTAAGGCAGTTGTTTACCAGTTGAATGAAACTCAAAACATGGGAGATCATGGCGTTGGATTTTCCAATAGCCAGATTGTTCCACCACAGGTGGGAGTTGTGTACGGGGACCTGCGGATTCTCCAATGGAACACATTCTGAAGGAAGTGCCTGGAAAATTGTATTTTGTCAATTTCTCTGCACCTGAAACCCTCCGAAAGTCTCCATTTAAAAAAAAAAAAAAAAATCGGAGACTTGAGGGTTCCAATTAAGTTAGATAAAAAAACGTTACTCAAGAAAAGAGAGACAATGAATTATAATAGTCAAATGCTTCAATCCTCTACTTGCCTCATACTTCCCTCAACACGTCCACTACAGCTTTCCCAGAATACTTACTCTTGCACTCTGACCCCTCCCCCACAGTTGTGTGCCATGAAAGAACTTTCAGAATGGTAGTATGGCTCTGCATTTCTGAAGGAATCCCGATAGGAATCTCCTCTCAGAACTGCAGAATTTTCTAAGAAAAGGCCAGAATGCCATTCCTCAGAAAATCTGGCCCGTAAGCTCTCTACAAAAATTGTAGGCAGTAAAAAGGAAGGCTGAAATTAACATCATCTCCTTTGGCTGACTATTTCCTATCTTCAGGACCCAAAAATGATGGGAACTCAATTTTTAATATAAATATTCAAATAGAAACATTAGGAATTGTAGTCACTTTAAAAACGATGCCAAAACTCCAGAGAGAAAAGTTCTCCCACTTAGAGAAGGGGTGTTCCGGAGTCAATGGGAAGGCTGGATTCAGAGCAGCCAAATAGTTCAACAACCCACATATACAACAGGACATACCAAGCATAAACTTTACTTCCTGCAAGGGTTGATAGACCTTTACCTCTTTCAAATTATAGACTAAAATCTATTGCATTACTTTAAAAGGAATTATTCCATTAAGATAGTCTTCGTCCTTGTTGATTAGACACATTAACTTGTTTATAAGCTGACCGAAATTCAAACAGAGGAATAGGAACACAGAATGGCGTCCATTTAGGAGCCCAGCTTCACAAGATAATTTGGGACAAGACTATATCCTCATTCTTTGCATGCAGAAGCTACTAAGTCTGAATAATCCACATATAAAACAAGAAAATGAATCTTCCTAGCCACACAATACAAAAGGCAAGAACAGACCTTATCATTGTCATAGAACGTGAGATACAGCAAACATTTGGAAATTGAACTCCCTCAGTCTCTCTGGCCTTGGCATCACCTAATCATAGTTTTTTTTTTAAAAAAAAAACCTCTGCATTCACTTTCAGTGTATCCTCAATTCCACAAAAAGGTCTATGACAGTAGATATAACTCCAGATGACTGATTCCTCCTCCCATCAGATAGTCAGCTGTTCAGCATGGAGTCAATGCCTGTCCAAGACATCTCTAAACTCTCAGCAAGTTAAGAGAACTTTTGGTTGAGATAGAAAGTAAAATCCTTTCAAAATGGACACAAAAGATACCATGGCACTATTTCAAAGAGGAGCAAGGGAATTCTCCTCAGTATCTTGGCCTATATTTATTCCTCAAACAAGATCATTTTTAAAAGCTTTTATTTCATTGTAGTATTGGACTGTGTGTAAATGTACACAGCACTGGATAAAGGTGGTATTTTCTGCAGTATAATGGTCGTGCTTCAAAACATACTTAATTGTAAACTTTGTAATGCTCATGACATTCCATCCAACAATTTTAAACAGAAATGGAAACATCGCACCATTTCACAATTGTTGCACTCAAGGCCTTAATGACACTGTGGAGCTTCTACCCAAACAAACAATCTTTCAGTCTTACAAAGTAACCCCTCATTAGCAGACTAAACTATCTGGTAAGCTTTGGTTGCTAAGTTATATTCAAGTCTTTGGCTGGAAACTAATCCACATTAATACCCTACCATTCAAAAGAAGATTTAATCCAATTTCTCAACTGACAAGTCAACCTATTGCAATATAGTGTCCACTTTCTACCTCATTCACTTATATGATACGATGGGTACAATATCTCAGCAGCAAAGTTACAAACTGGGGGAAGCTGTGGCCTAGTAGTATGATCACTAGACTATTAATCCAGAGACCACAGTAATGATCTGAGGACTCCGGTTTGAATCTTTCCATGGACAGATGGTAGAATTTTGGTTCAATTAAAAATCTGAAATTAATAGTCTAATGATTACCATGAAACCAGAAAAACCCATCTGGTTTACAAATGTCTCTCGGGGAAGGAAATCTGCTGTGGCCTTACTGCGACTCACAGCAATGGCACCCATAGCCATTTCCTTCTGGAAAATATGGATGGGCAATAAATGCTGGTCTAGCCAGTGATGCCCACATCCCACAAATGAATTAAAAACATAAAATGTCTCAGTCTTAACTGTCAATCTTGCTTTATTAGTTGGCCAGCAGTTTGGTGGTAGTATTTTCTTCACTTTTGGCTAGGGACAATGGTATCAGTGTGTAATCTATTCCTGGTTACTGGCCAAACAATACATCCAGTCATCAGGTACTCTTGATGTCTGGCATCTTTATCCATTTTTCTGCCAAATACTCAGCAATCTGCTCAGAACATTCCTTCAGCTGTACTCCAGTGCTTGACTGAGCCTTGTACAACTGTCTCTCTGATTAGTATGACTGACTATCCACTCAGTGTGGAGACAGTAACTCAAATTAGTTATAACTCCATTCTTGCAGTACCTCCCTGTGTGCAAACATTAACATTGGCACACAATGTGTATATATATGGAGAAAAGTCCCAGAGACTGGAGATAACATTTAATCAATCCATATGCCGTTAAGTTTTCTCTAGCAGTCCATTCATCCTGTATAAGGTGGATCAGGACTCATTACCAGGGTATAAAGTGTGCAACAGGTAAAAACAAAATGCTAGAGAAATTCAGCAGATTGGGCAGCAACAGTGGAGAGAGAAACAGAGTTAACACTGAGGTCAGTGACTTCTTTCAGAGTGGGTTCCAAAGAACAATCATATCAGACTTGAAACGTTAACTATGTTTCTCCTCAGAGATGCTGCCAATCCTGCCGAGTTTCTCCAGCACTTTGTTTTTGTTTCAGATCTCACAACCGAACAATGGTAGATTGAACTTTGACTGACTGGTCAATGTCACCAAAGCCACCAGTTTGGACATTAATAACCTGATTACATTGCACATCCAATCAAGCAATCATATCCACAAATCAGCTGCTTCCAAAAAACAGCCCTCTAACATCAATTAATCTAACTTGTTATACACTGGCACAAAGTCACAACTTCCAAATATCTTCTGACTAATTTGCTATTTTTATTCTGCAACTTTAAATTTCTGTCTGCTTTAGGCATTCAAGCAACTAGTTGCAAGAACTGTAACTTTCACAGTATCATAGCTTTCACGGGCCATTGGATCTGCGTGCAAAAATTAATTGTCTGCCTTACCATGAAGGAACGGTAGCAGACCCAGACATCTAGCTGTTCTGTCCCTATTTACAGCATTTGCCAACATTACTAAACACCGGAAGAATTCACCTATGTCCTCAACGTTTCTAAGATTTAATGCAAGAGGTGACTTATTAAAATCTTGAGAGGAAAAACCATACCTTCATTTTCTGGCCTTGGTGTTTAGTCAATTTATGTACATGCCAATGTTCCTTGTGTAAATTTGCTTTGTTTCCCCTCAAAACTGTACTAGCATTCCACCTCCGTTCATCATTCTTTCAGAACATTTTTGGGACTTTTTTTTTTAAAACTGTGAATGTGTGTTGCTTGAGAATATGGTGCTGCTCAATTGTGCTTACTCCAAATTTAACCGTTGACTTCCCTGAATATTAAATACCACATCCTCAACCACTAAGTAAAACAGAGGTCTCGAGAGCTGTTTTTTCCCCATATCAAATGCAACGTATTAGCCTACTCGGCCAGCACGGTCTCCTGGTCAGTGTTTTTCCCTCAACCAACATCACTAATGATACATTATCTTGTCACTATCTCATTCCTGTTTCAGGAACCTTGCTGTGTGTTATTTTGGCTACTGCATTCCCATGTTACAGTGTGCTTCAGAAGTAGTTCATTGACCGTAAAGCACTTTGTTTTGTCTAGGGGTGGTGAAAAATGTTACATTAGCTCAAGTCTAGCATTCTCTATGAGCTGATACATGACCCAACGTCCCTGGGATGAACAACAGGTTCACTACTTTCTCTGGATTAATGTGCGAGATTTTCACAAGGTATCTACATCATGAATCATCATCTGAAAGATCAGTCATACCACTCAGTTTCATACTGGCTAAAGTATCAAAAAGTTTTTCTAATGGAAAAGGTTATTTTTAGCACTAGCAGTTACAGCCAGTTGTCACAGACAGCTTAAATAACAGTAGCTTTAAACCAGTTGTTAACAAAGGTTAAACAGATAACAAGTCTATTAAATCTGCATCAATAGCTCTCTTTCCTGTCCTTTCTAATTATAAATAGTAGAACACTTCTCACTAAGTTCCTTGAGCAACGTGAGGTCAGAGTCTTTCTTGGAAAGAAGTGGGCAAGTCTTTGCATCTTGTTGGTGTTTGTGCACCTTGATCAAAACCAAAAATTGTCCAGATTAACAAAACTGACCAACTCTTATGCTCCTGAAACTCTCAGCCTTTTAGGGGCCAATTTCTATTTGCAATAAACCAACTACAGACATTAAGTGAAGCCATTAGTGTCGGCAAATGTCTGAAGAAAGTTCAGAAATGAGGAGCATACACAGGGATGGGGAAATAATGACAATCTTTACTTCAATAATCCTGAGCTTCCCCCATACAATCTTCAGACATTTAAACCCAAGCTTGTGAAATTAGCATTTTCATAATGTTTGTTTTTTCTGGGGAGGGGTGTGGGTGTGGGAGAAGGAGTGAATGTCCTTGCCTATGGAACTAAATTTGTATAAATGCCAGGAGAAGATGGCTATTAATATCCATTGAGACCGGTAGGTTAAAGTGATATTTTTTCGCAACAAACACCAAGCATAATCCTTCCTCCCCCAACTCGAATACTGTTCCAATTTTGAGCAAACTTTAGGAAAAATGTGAAGGCTCTGGAGTAGACACAGAATAGATGTAGTGGAATGGTCTTGGGAATGAGAGATTAACAGTTTTATAGGTAGACTGGACAAGTTGAACTTGTCATCTATACAGCAGTATCAGAAATCATGAGTTTAGATGGGGTTAGTCAGGCCTTTCCAAAAAGATGGATCTTGACCCCTATGTGGTGGTGAGAGGAGATTTTAGTGTCACAAGCTCAGGAGGTGTCAACGGTTGTTGAGTTCAGATACATTGTTCACTGCTGCCAGTCCCCTTTAAATCCTCAGGTGAGGCAAAATCCATGAATTCCTGCCTTCCAACTCACCCACCCACTAGCCAGGCCCCACACAGGAACCTTCCCCTACCTCTCCCTAGGATATCACTTCTACCCCTACCTTCCCACTCCTCCCGCTCCCATTTCTTCCATTCTGCTCTGGAGCACCATGGCAATTTTCCAAGTCTTGAAATGAGGTTTCAATGGGAAACAGTGGAGTAAATAATCTGAAACGGTTACCAATGGCTGAAAGGTCAACAATCAGGGCAAAGATTTAAAAAGGTGGTTGGTAAAAGGACCAGAGGCAGCATTAAGGAGAACCTCAGAAACCATTTTTTAAAAATGCAATATGTTTGGGATTTATAATATACACTTTAATTGGATGGTGAATACTAATTCAAAAGGGAACTGGATGAATAATTGAAAGATTTTTTTAATGCAGATATGGTGAATAGGAGGCAATAGTACCAACTGCATTGGTCTTTGAAAGAACCAGTACAAATTTGATGGGCTGAATGACCTTCTTCTGTTGCCTAATTTTGTGATTGCTCTCTCAATATCTGCAATATCCTTCCCACACTGTAGCAACCAGAACTGTAGTTTTCCAATTGTGATCTCACTAATTTTGATAGAGTGGCAAGATTACCACACTATTTTGACTTCATATTGACTTTTTAATGCATTTTGACATCTGATTTGTTTTATTCAATGCGACTTAGTGTGATGATGGCTTCAATTTATTGTCAATCAACATCCCCAGATTTCTTTCTCTTTCCACATACTATTTTCTTTCCAGTTAAGTAACCATTGGAATATTCCTCCCCATGAAGCACTTCCATTTGATTATATTGAATTTCATCTACCACCTGTCTTCCCAATTCATTGAAATCCTCCTGGAACTGATCCTGTCAACTTTGGAGCCAACATCTTAGCAAGTTTTGTATCATCTTCTCATTTAGCTATTGTACTCATGACTTCAAAAATCGAAACATTTATGAAAACATTAAACAAAGAAAAGTCCTGCAGGACTGCAGTGGTGATATTCTCCCAGCCTAATGACAATCCCCTGTACCCTCTGGATTGTAAAACAAACAAAAGAAAATTTTACTAAATTTAAACAAGCAAACAACGTTTTTCCTATTTGATAGAAATGGACTCCTACCTACGGGTAAGGAACCAAATTCTGGACCCACCATACAGCTGGACGGCTCAAACCACATAACCGACAATACACTGATTTTTGTTTGCTCATTTCTGTTCCAGGATGTATAATTTGTGCACAGACTTCGAACCATAATTATTGTATAGCCTTGATTAACACATACAGTTTAATATTTTCTGCATTTGATGTATTTATCCAAACTTTTATTTTTAGAATGAAATTGTACTATGTAAGAGAACAGTGCTGGACAATGCATCATTGTACCCAACCTTGGAGTTAACGTTCCATTTTTAAATTCTCAGTATCACTTTGAGCACACCTGCCCTCCGACATCGACACCACCTCCCAACACCTTCCTCTACACCAACTCAAACCTCTCTTGTAAGGTCACAAATACAAAGTTGCTGGAAAAGCTCAGCAGGTCCAGAAGCATCTGTGAAGGAAAAAAACAGAGTTAACATTTCAGGTCTAGTGACCCTTCCTCAGAACTCTTACTCTCTTGTAAGGTAGCCATTTATGCACAGAAGGAGCTAGACTTTACCATAATTGTTTTACATCGGCCCTCACAGCCAGATAGACTGTTCATTCCATTACATCAAACAGTGCTATAGACTGTGCTTTCCACTGTGCAGAATCACCAAAACATGAGTTAATGTAGAAAAACACAGATCTAGACTATAATGTTATAGAATGGTCACAAAGCACAGGAGGATAAGGTCAGACAGCCGCTCATGCCTGCTGTAAGGGCAACTCAATTAGTCCCACTCCTCTGCCTTTTCCCCATACTTCTACAAATTTTCCCTCTGCAGATAATTATCGAATTCCAGGTCTCTTCTGAAAGTGTTCACTTGTATGATGTAATTCTCATTCCAGGAAGCATGAATTAGCAGAGAATTTCCAACAGCATGGTATTGAAACACATGGTGTTGAAACAGCTTTAATCTGAAAACTTAAGTTGGCGCTCCTTCAACATAGCTCTGCTCCTCCGATTCTGGCCTCTTATGCCTTCTCCATCATAACTGGCCCACCAATTGGTGGCTGTACCTTCAGTTGCCTAGGGCGCAAGTTCAGGAATTCCCTTCCTACAGACCTCTCCACCTCACCTTTTTCCTTTAAAAGGTTTCACTTTTGGTCACCTGACCTGATAGCTCCTTATGTGGCCCCGTCTCATATCTTAATTTAAATCGTGAAACATCTTGGACATTTCATTCTGTTTATTCAGGAGTCTATAATTTACATCATCATTGGTATGTGGATAAGATTCAGAAAAATGATAGACTGTTTAATGCCCTGCTACTTCCCTCCAGCAATTTGAGCCCGGATAAGACATCTTTATCCTTAAGGATCCCTACTTATCTCTTGGACTATCACGTTGAATATCAAAGCAATGCAGCTGACATTCAAAACAATATGTAATTAGTAAAGCTAATAGAATTTTATTGATTTTGCAAGGGGAATTGAATACAAAAATCAGGCAGTCTTGGGAGATCGCATTGAAGGCAATATGTGCAATACTAGTCTCCATGTTTAAAGAACACAAATACATTGGAAGCAGTAGAGAAATTTCACTGAACTGATAACAGAATGGATGGGTTGTCTTATGATGAAATGTTGGACAGACTAGGTTTGTATCTGGTGGAGTTGACATTGGTAAGAGGCGAATTGATCGAAATGTGTAAAATCCAGAGGGGTCTTGACAGGATGGATTTGGAAGAAGGGCATTTCCTCTTGTGGGAAATCGAGATCAAGGGTTCAGTGTTCAAAAATAAGAAGTTCTACACTTAAGGCAAATATCAGAATTCTTTCCCCTCAGAGTCACGAGTCCTTGGAACATTCCTCCTCAAAGCTGATGGAAGCAGAGACTTTGAATATTTTTAATGCGGTAGTAGATAGATTCTTGATAAGCAAGGTGGAATGAAAGGTTAATGCTGTTGGTGAGAACGTGCAGTAATCAGATCAACCATTATCTTACTGAATGATAGAACTGGTCTCAGAAGCCTGTGGCTTTTTCCTGCTCCAAATTCATATGTTCATTAAATCTGTTTGGGTCAGTTGACATTATGATCGTTCAAGTCAGAAAGTTGTAGGTTCACATCCTGTTCCAGGAACGCTTCACTATGGTACTGAGGCAGTAGTAAATTGTTCGATGCTCTGCCCTATCTGCTTGTGGTGGTACCTAAATATTCCTGTTGTCTTATGAAAAGAAAAGCAGTGAGTTCTTCTGGTGTCCTGGTTAATATCTATCCTTCAACAAGACCAGTTATTTAACTCATCTGTTGTGCACAATTGGACCATTGTATTGGCCTACACAACAGTGATTGCACTTTTTTTAAAAAAAACTGACAAGCTGTGCCGTACATTAGGCAATCGTTAAGACATAAAGGCACAATCTCCCTTACACCCCATTGATGGCCATATTTTTTGTTGCTTAGAGCCTGCTGGCTGGAATTTCCAGCTCGACCCCTCTACCTCCATTCACCACAAAACTTGTCTCATTATCTAAGCTTTTGATCAACCCTTCTGCTCTCTCTTTTGCTTTGAGTTGGCATCTGTTCTTCTGACAATGTAAAGCCCTCTTGGGATGTTTTTCCTACATTAAAAGACGGTAAATGCAAGATTTTGTCATTTGCTAACTTCCATCATTTGTGGTTTCTCTTTGTTCTGGGAACATTATGTCATCAAATCCAGCTGGACCCAATCATGGGATCTGAAGGAACATAAATACATTTCAAACACTGTGCTTAAGTGAAGCAAAGATAAATATATGCCACAGCCTACAAAGCAGATTGCTGAACTGATTCAAAACCCAGCAGGTTTTCTGGCTTATACCACATGGCTCCAACCCAAATGCCTATAAATTTGACTACTTGACCTTAAGTGAATGTAAATCACAGGGCCTAAGGTTACATGGGACAGTAGCATCATGACTCTATTAGAAACCCAAAAGTCTGAATTAATTTGTTGGAGATAAGTTAAAATCCCACAGTAGCTAAGAAATTTAAATTCAGTTGCTTAAATAAATAACTAATAAAAAAAGCTAATATGTCAGTAATGGTGAAACCACTGAATTGTCATAAAAACCCCATCCAATTCACTAAAAGCCCTCCAAGGAAAAGAAAGGGTTTTTGGTCTAGCACAGTAATTCCAAATATGCTCCCAATTTTAATGGCTCAGCATTTTTTAAAAAGGTGGGGGAGCGCAGGGAAGAGTTGGTGAAAAATCAGCAATCAGCAAGATGGGCACTTTTCAGTGAAAAAAGTTTCCATAGATTTATTTTGCAGCAATTAAGCCTCAAAGATCTGTCTCTAAGACCACATGCACCAAAAGAAACAAATTAAGAATTTAAAGTGACCTACTAGAACTAAGTCGGAGCTTCTTGGAAGCTACTGCTGCCTTGGAGCTCATGATCCCAGTGTCACAACCTACAGCTGGAGGACTTCTGGATGGCCCCTACACGAATCAAACTCACAACAGTAAGGCTAACTCTTGCAAGGCAAAATAATGTCAACATAGTCTGACTGGACTCTGTCTAATGAGAGAGCAGCCCTATGGTCCAGTAGGACTATGTTGACCTTGCTGGGTTGACAAGAGGAGTCCTTCATGGTAACCTCAGCCAGTGTGGGAATTGAACCCACACTTTTGGCATCACCCTACATCACAAACCTGCTGTCCAGCCAACTAAGCTAACTCTCAACTGATCTGTGATGTAGCCTAGCAAGGACATTTATGGATAAACAAGTATGCTGGCCTTGTCGAGGAACCCACAGTCTGTGAGCGAACAAAATAAGTCACCCATGTAACAGAAAAAACATATTTGTAAAGGGGATTGGCAGGGGGGAGGCAGTGGGATAAAGGGGATGGGGCAGCAGGAAGTGGGATGGGGAAGGTAGGTGTGAATCTTTGCATCGTTCATGTCCCTCAGTGGGGAATGGTGGTGCAGCACTAGGCCAAAATACTTCTGTCTCAAAACAAAAACGTGTCAAATAACTGAAGCAGCAGTGAGAACATTGCATTTAACAGGGCAACTCATTGCATTGCTTGTTTTGTCTTAATTGAATCATAGAATAGAATCCCTACAGTGTGGAAACAGGCCCTTCGGCCCATTGAGTCAACGCCGACCCTCAAAAGAGCATCCCACCCAGACCCACCCTTCTACCTTATCACCCTGCACTTCCTATGGCTGATCCACCCAACCTGCACAGCCCTGAACACTATGGGCAATATGGCCAAGCCACCTAACCTGCACATCTTTGGTCTGTGGGAGGAAACCGGAGCACCTGGAAGAAACCCATACAGACACGGGGAGAATGTCTGTATGGAGTTTGCTCAGTGGCCCCAGGATAGAATCATACTCGGGTCCCTGTGCCGTGATGCAGCAGTGCTAACCACTGAGTCTCCATGTCACCCTGGTGTTACTCCACCTTCTTGCTCGAGGAAAGGATCGAGGCCATTCAGTTAGTTCATGGCTGTTTTATACCTCAACTGTTGACCCACTCTTGCTCCACATCCTTTGATAAGCTTTGATCAGTGACAGTGACAATCTTATTTTATACTATGCTTTCAGTGTAGCAAAATATCCCAAAACAATCCATAATTTAGAATCCAACAGGAGTTAAGTTTTTATGTTGGGCAGGGGAGGGGAGGGTAGGCTTTTACAATGTTACAAGACACTGAAGTGTTGTGGAGCACTGGAGTGAATATTGAAAGAGACAGAGTTGGGACATTTCAATACGGAAACAGGGTAGTCTTTGATGATATGAGGATGTGGAGTTTAAAACTGAAGCTCAGGTTTCAGCAGAACAAACCAAATTGCCCATTGCCAGGCCAAACTCCATTTCTTATCATTGAAGAGCAGATTCAGAGTACAGTGCGCTGTTTTTCACAATTGGCTGAACAGAATAGCTTCCGTTCTGCCAGGGTTAAGCTGCAGTGAATTCCAAATCATTCACAATTTTGCAACAGACAGGAAATCAGACAACACAGCATTGACATAATAATAAAACCCAGTGCAAAGCTCAGACAATGTGATGCAGGACAGCATTTGAGTTGCAAAGAATGAAATCTTGGAGCACATCAGGGACAACATTCTAAGGCCCAGATACAGATGTTCTGGCTCCCTTGGGCCAATTAAGACAAACTCAGTGAGGGCATGAAAATGGGCCAGAGGAGATGGTCTGCAGGAATATGGTGTGGTGAACACAGTGTAAAGGTTAGGTAATGTACAGTCACACAGAATACGATTGGTGACTTGGACCAGGATGTCAGCAACAGGAACGAACCACTAGATACGAGGGAAATTCATGAGAATGGAGTGGCAATGGTATGATGCAGAATCATGTATGATGCCTTGAAAGGAACATTGGTGAAGATCTTATCTTCCCGTTACCAGCCGTTTGGGGCTTGTGGTTAGGGTAGTTCAGTTCCACCAACTCTCCTTTCTAAGTATTGAGACATTTTCATCAGAGGTAGGACTTCAATCCAAACCTTCTAGCCATTGGCACAAACCTTATCATTGTACCATTAAGACCCTTCTCATTTTTAAAAATCAACATATTCAGGCATGTTATGACATATGGCTGGTGTATGTGTGAATTGGACCCAGGCCATATGCAATACAAGAACCCCTTAATTCTCTTTTCCACTCCTTTCAAAACGAAACTTTATAAAGTTAGGCAGCCCCTGGTGTGGCTCATAACAAAAACAAGTCAACAGAAACATACAAAACTGCAAAAGAAATGTATTAAAATTTAAATATTGTTGATGGGGTGATGGTGCAGTGCCCTCCAGACCCTATAGGCCTCCACTCTGCCAGAGGACACCACGTGCTCCCTCTCAATGTATACCGGAGCATGGATGTAACCACGAAAGAAAGAGAGGCAGACAGATAGTCAGGTATGACGACTCCCTCATGGCTTGCTGCCTGGACCTGCCTTTGGCCAGGCCCAGGAGGAGGCTCTTCAATCTGAAACCCCCATCACGTAGGCTGCCCATAGATTAGGACCACGGGGCAACCAAAACTTTAAAAGCAGTCCATTTAAAAAAAAAAGAGTTGGGGATGCAAACAAAAACGCTCAACATAAACTTGAAATACAGTCCCTCTAGGCCACAGAAACCACATGTGGCCTGGCTTCCAGTGAACTTGCTTAACCTTTTATTGTCTCAGACTGCTGTATGCAGAACACTCCACCCCAGCCCCCTGATAGAAAGAGGAAGAACCTTCCAATTGAGAGCTTTCACTGGGGATCTCTGCTGCCAGAAGGTAGCACATTACACCAAGGCATATACAAATAGCAGACAAAGATAAGGAAGAAGTGAATGTATGCAGCAGCAACCCTCTGAGCCGCTCTGAAGGTCTGACAGGGAATTGTTTTCTTGGTTGGATTTATTATTGTCACATGTACCGAAGTGCAGCGAAAAATTTTGTTTTGCGTGGAGTACAGGCAGATCATACCATTCAACGTCCATTAGGATAATAGAAGAGCAAGGGCACAAACTGTGGGGCACTGCATCCAGAGTCCAATATCAATTTCCAGACAGATGGGAATCAGTTCATCCGGAAGCTCACCACATGCCTGGACCACCTCGATTCCTCCTGCATTCTCGGAGCCAAGTACCAAAGTCAGGAGGCTCTGGGTGGCTTGGGCTATGTACTAGACGGTGCTGGGATGTCAGTTAACAATTGCACCAGCAAAGGCTTGTAGTTTTTTTAAACTATGTAGATTCCTTGGACCTAATCTGTGACAGTTATTTTAACCTACTGTTTGGACATGTTGTAACATACATCCAGGACAGGTGGGACTTACTGCCACAGGAACCCCTTAATTCTTCTTTCTACTCTTAAAATTTGTTTTTAATTCCTTCAGGAATCTGAATGCATGGTCCCAGAGAATTAACTGGGTCACTAGTCCAGTAAAATCACCACGACAACATCTCACTAAACAATTCACTTTTCATGTGATTTTTAATCACATATTTTGACACATTTTTAAATGGACTTGCTCAGAGATGTTACAACATATCTCTGAAGCATGTAGGTCTTGAACCTAGGCCTCCTGGCTCAAAGATAGAGACACTATCACTGTGCCATGAGATCTCCACACATTATGAAATATGCCAAGTCTAAAAGCATGTCTAATTACTAGTGAAAGAGGGCAGAACAACATAGAATCCTAAGATGAGGCATTCGTCTTACATAAAAAGGTACAGTTTATTGCATAAATTTCAATAGATACAATTAACTTTAACTCGTTGGGGCAAATTACATTCTCGGGAGCTAAGTATGTGTTATCCGTCTCCCTCGGGGCCTCGTGCAAAACTAGAATAATAGAATCACCGAATCCCTACATTGTGGAAGCAGGCCATTTAGCCCAGCAAACCCACACCAGGCCTCCAAAAGACCATCCCACCCAGACCCACCCCTTCTCCTATCCCTGTAACCCTGCATTTCCATGTGCTAATCAAGCTAGCCTGCACATCACTGGACACTCTGGGCAATTTAGCATGGCCAATCCTCCTAACCTGCACATATCTTCGGACTTTAGGAAGAAACTGGAGCACCAGGAGGAAAACCATGCAGACATGGGGACATTGTATGGAGTTTGCACCGTTGCTCAAGGGTGAAATCAAGCCTAGGTTCCTGGCACCGTGAGGCAGCAGTGCTAACCACTGAGCTGGGGCAAAATGTATTGTTATTTTAAATTGTGGTCTAATCCTCCTGTTTTTATACAAAGCACCACAGAGATTCACTGGCTGATGCAGTGACCCCTAGAATTCTGATGAAAGATCATTGACCTGAAACATTGAATAAGTTTCTCTCTCCACAAATGGCGCCTGCTCTGCTGGGTATGTCTAACATATGTCTAACGAAACGTCAGCTTTCCTGCTCCTCTGATGCTGCCTGGCCTGCTGTGTTCCTCCAGCTCCACGCTGTGTTATTAATGTCTAACATTTCCTGTTTTTATTTCAGCCTTTCAGCAACCCCAGTATTTTGCTTTTGTATTAATGTTCTGTACGGACTGAACGAACATCACATACTAGTTATTGCAGTTTGTCATGCATGCAAAGTTTTTTGTTATATAAAAATAAGTGCTGTTTTGTACTGATATACAGCTTGAATTTACACCAACTCTTCAATCTCAGAATTAGCTGGACTTCCTCATTTTGGACATCACACATACGCTTCAAGCTCAAGATTAGCATGGACAATTCCACAGAATGTACGCAGATATATTTAAAAATTTTATACTCACATTCAAAACATTTAAATAGACTGCAATTGCTCCAGCAAAAAAAAATTAAGATTAAAAGTTTTAGCTAGCAAAAAACAAATGGACAAAATATAGGAAATACAAACCATAGATATAAAAACAACATAATTTGAAAAGAGTTTCATACGATAGTACGATGTTCAGGGAGTAACACTACACATAGCTATTAATTTGTGTTTTCCTGGTATACTTTAAATATTAGGCAACTTCCATAATACTACTAGTCTCCATTTAATCAAAATCTTCATACTTTATACTTGATGTAACGCCAAGTAATATTCAGGTCATCTTCCTTCTAAATTGACTTCCCTTTCACAGCTTCATCTTATAATAATTTTCAAATAACTAAAGTCATGACTCAAGATAAAGAAATGTTCCATTTGACGGGAAAAACATCTTTCTTCACACTGTCCTCTCTAGCACTGGCAGACTGCAAAACGTTAATGCTGCAGAGAAATTTAAACTTGGAGCTTGCAAAGCATTCAGTGGCAAAAAGGAAATGAGTGTTCAAAAGCACAATTTTCTATGCTTGCTTGTACTGTGCAATGCCGTATACTGTACTAGCATGTTATATGGGAGCTCCAGCAAGCACTGAGAACTCCTACAAAGGTGGCAGTGAGTGATTCAATAAATAAATAAATCCTTGTGGCAGGCCTGCCTAATTCAATTGTACTGGTATTTTAGAGTCTAGCCTAATGGCTGTTTTGGTAAATTATCCAATAGATACAGCCAGTGGATCCCTGTAGCTATAGAATCAGCTTATTTCAGCCAGACCAGGGCAAAACTGTAGCCAGTACAGTAGTTAGTAATTGGTGGTGGGGGTGGGGAAGGACCCTTAAGTTTCCTAAAGAAGGGTGATCAGAATTGTACGCAGTATTCTAGAAGTGGCCTCACCAATGTCCTGGGCAGCTGCAACATGACATTCCAACTCTTATACTCAAATGTTCTGACCAATGAAGGCAAATATGCCAAAGCCTTCTTTACTACACTGTCTATCTGCAACTCCACTTTCATGGAACTGTGCACCTGCACCCCTAAGTCTCTTTGTTTGGCAACATTTCCCAGGACCCTATCATTAACAGTGTAACTCCTGCCCTGGTTTGCCTTACCAAATGCAACACTTCATATTTATCTAAACTAAACTCCATCTGCCACTCTGATCAAGGTCCTGTTGTACTCCGAAAAAATCACTACACCACCAATTTTGGTGTCAAGTGCAAACTTAGTAACCATGCCTCCTATTATCACATCCAAATAACTTTTATATAAAACATAACAAAAAAAAGCAGTGGACCCAGCACTGATCCTTGTGGCACACCATTAATCACAGGCCTCCAGCCTGAAAAGCAACCCTCTACCACCACCCTGTCTCCTACCTTCAAGCCAATTTTCTACCTAATTGGCTAGCTCCCCGTGAATCCCATGTGATCTAACCTTACCAACCAGTCTACTACGCAGAACCTTGTCAAACACTTTGCTGAAGTCCATACGGACAACGTCCACTGCTCGGCCTTCATCTAATTTTCCTGGTCACCTCTTCAAAAACAAAAACTCAATCAAGTTAGTGAGACATGATTTCCCACACACAAAGTCATGCTGACCATCAGTCCTTGCCTTTCCAAATACATGCAAATCCTGTCCCTCCAGATCCCCTCCAACAACTTACCCAGCACTGATGCAAGGCTCACTGATGCTGCTTGGCCTGCTGTGTTCATCCAGCCCTGCAAGCCTCTCTGCTCCTATGATGCTGCTTGGCCTGCTGTGTTCATCCAGCCCTGCACCTTGTTGTCTCGGATTCTCCAGCATCTGCAGTTCCTACTATCACCGGTCTATAGTTCTTTTATGTTTTAAGGGAGAGAGGCAGTAGCACTGTACTGCAATAGTGCTACATTAGCACCTGCAATGAAGTGACAGACAATAACTACACAAGGCATCTGATAGAGATGGAGTTATTTCAAAAAGAATTTCCATTCTCTCCTGGCCATATTTCAGGACAACCTCCAGGGAGGCATCACTGAAACACAAAACTGCTTTGTGCCTGGTCTCCACAGCCAAGTGGGAACGATGAGCATAGGTCGAGTGATGCTCCTGGTTGCAGACAGCGAGGTGCTGTCTGGTTGCCTTTTAAATATGGTGCCCAAACATCAGATGTTCTGGTATGCTTCTAAATATTTCTGGACAGGAAGTTTGATGTTTTACCCATGCATGAATATGTAACAACCTGAGAAAAACATAATTGTGCAGGAAAGCCAACACACCTCCGACACCTACCCCCCGCCTCTGGCTTTCATGCCCACCTCCACATTTAGTCTCAAACAGAAAATTCTCCCCATATCTAAAGTCCAATTTTGGTTTCCTTATTTGAAATGTATAAATACACTAGAAGCAGTTCAGAGAAGGGTCACTGGACTTATTCCTGGAATGAAGGACTTAATTATGAAGGTTGGACAGGCCGGGGCCTTTATCCATATCCATTTAAGTTTCAAAGAATGATAGGCCATCTTACAGTAAAAATAAGATCCTGAGGTGCTTGATAAGGTGGATGTGTACTCTTTGGGAGGATACTGGAACTAGGGGAAACAGTTTTAAAGGTAAGAGGTCTTCCTTTGAGACCAAGTGAGTTTTTTTTCTCATTAGTCTCTTCCCCAGTAAACTGTAGAGGCTGGGTCATTGAATGTATTCTGAGGCTGGGTCACTGGACCCAAAACATTAACTCTGTTTTCTCCTTCACAGATGCTGCCAGACTTGCTGAGCTTTTCCAGCAACTTTGTTTTTGTTCCTGATTTACAGCATCCACAGTTCTTTCAGTTTGAATTTATTCAAGGCCAAGCTAGGTAGATTTTGAACAACAATGCAGTCAACAATCATAGGGCTCAAACATGAGGAAGTGGAGTTGAGCCCACAACCAGATTGGCCATGATCTTACTGAATGGTGAAGCAGGCATGAAGGTCAGATGGCCTACACTGGAGTCCTTTGATTACGGGTGTTTTGAACTAGAAAGCGCTGTCTGAAAGGGAAGTGGACATCTTACAACATTAACTGAATAGATCATAGGAAAGGAAAAATTTGCAAGGGATTAGGAAAGTGTGAGAGCAATGGCAATGAGATGGTTCCTTCAAAGAGCCAAAGGCATGATGGGTCAAAATGGCTTCCTTCCACGTCGTATCCTAAATATGCAAAGTAGTCTAGTTTGAAACCTCCAGGGAAACTTGGCTTGCTGACTCTTGCTACCTGAAGACTGACTATTTGAGTGAGCTACTCAAAGGCAGCCAGAATTAAATGGAAGCACAAGTAACAAGTCATGAGCAAATTTCAGTTCGTAGTTGTACATAAGATGGCAGTGTTTCCTCACATGCAAATTTCAAAGCATTCATTATTTTTAATATGACTCCAATGCATAAGCAATGTTTTATCAAGTCTGTTTATTAGAAAACATTTTCAGTTATGAAGGCAGGCAATCATACAAAAGAAACCAATGTTTCAAAATCCTACATGTCTGAGTCTACACTTTAGGCTGGTAACCAGAGTTTTTGTTAGGTCTATGTTACAATAGGCCAAAGATACATTGCTGACTCAAGTGATGATCACTCCTTGGGTGTGTTCAATAATTTCTTCTGACAAGAAATAATGGATTGGTGCTATAGCGATACCAGTCTGTGATGTGCAAAGCAAGCAGACCTTTTATTATCCAACAACCACTACTCTATTTCCCCAAGATTAACAGAGTTCTGCATATGCGTGCTTGCATTCATGTGCAGAGTTCTACTCAGTGGCTTCCAAATGCTGCTTAAACTATAAGATTGGAAATATGCCAGAGGGATCATTGGTTATTATTAAAAATGTTTATTTTTTTTAAAACATCTTAATTGAATTTTAAAAGCTTCCAGGTGATTGGAGATGAGAATTGGAAATATTTTAAACGCTCGTGGGACATGGGGAGTAGGGGGTTTCAAATTAAATAAGAATCACAAACAAACAGTGGGTATCTTAGTACGTGAATAACCCACACTCACTGAGTTACAGGCAGTGCAGTAAATCTGTGGCTGCCTGCTGTTTTACATGATTGCTACATGTAGTCAGATTAGCTGCACATATCAACAGAAGGCTTGGTACCATAAGTACTTAGTGGCAGTCTGCAACTCTTTAAAAAAAATTGCATTATGGCTGCAGGAAGGCATTGGAGTTGTTTCAGAACTGAAAATCAGTCCTATTGAAGAGAGTGAGGAACCATGCAGTGAAGTTTCACATGCTGTATCCGAGACCACAAAAGGAAATGTGCAATGGCAATTGAATTGGGACGTTTGGATTGGATGTGTAACATGTGGTACTTTGTATTTTTGAGATCTTGGAAAGAGACAAAGAAAGAGGACAGTTTCAATGGTGGGACTGTGAATCGGTAACTACAGTTGAGGTTATAGATATTGGTTACTAATTATTCGATGATGTAGAACCCAGGCAAAAAAAGGAGCTATTTGCATGTACTCTCCCTTCCTCTCCCTCAGCTTCTCTCTTGATGGCTGTTGACAAGTGCTGCTCCTTCGGTGGCCATGTTTGGATGGCGTGTAGCATACAACCACAAATCCTACCGACTCAGGTGAATCACAATAGTGCTTCTACAGAATAGTCTGGAAAATGGAGAGGTTTCTGCTGGAGGACACTAATGGTGTCCCTTGTGGCATGGCACTGTGTGCCTGCTGTGCAAGGCATGGGGGCTCCAGATTGGAGTTGCTAGCAGGCAGACTTTGACTTAACGTGAAGATTCCAGCGGAGGTAGGACAGAGGACTGTCAAAGACTGAAATTGTGACTAATGCCAGGACAATGGACAGACGTGTTTATGATGACGAGCACCCTGTGACTGCACGGGGTGGGGGCAGCGGAATGAGGAGGCTACACAAATATCCCCATCCTCAATGCAGAAGATAAAGCTAAAACATTCACAGCAATCTTCAGCCAGAACTGCGGAGTGGATGATCCATTTCAGCCTCTTCCAAATAGTCCCCAACACCACAGATACTAGTCTTCAGCCAATTCAATTCATTCCATGTGATATCAAGAAACTGCTGGAGGCACAGAATACTACAGGCCCTGAATACATTCCAGCAATACATACCAGAACTTGCTGCTCCCCCAGCCAAGCTATTCCAGTACAGTTACAACACTGACATTTACCCAACAATGTGGAAAATTTTCCAAGTATGTTCCGTACTCAAAAAGCAGGACAAGTCCAACCCGGTTAATTCCTGCCCCATCAGTCTACTCTCGACCATCAAAGTGATGGAAGGAGTCATCAACAGTGCTATCAAGTAGCACCTGCTCAGCAATAAACTGCTCAGTGACGCCCAGTTTGGGTTCCGCCAGGGCCACTCAGCTCCTGACCTCATTACAGCCTTGGTTCAGACACGGACAAAAGAGCTGAATTTCAGAGGTAAGGTGAGAGTGACAACCCTTGACATCAAGGCTACGTTCAACTGAGTGTGGTATCAAAGAGCCCTAGCAAAACTGAAATCGATGGGTACGGGAGGCAAAATCTCCACTGATTAAAGTCATACCATGTACATAGGAAAATGGTTACGGTTGTTGGAGATCAGTCATCTCAGCTCAGATATTTCTTCAGGAGTTTCTCAGGGTAGTGTCCTTTGCCCAACCATCTTCATCTGATTCATCAATGACCTTCCCTCTATCATAAAGTTAGAAATGGGAATGTTCACTGATGATTGCACAATGTTCAGAACCATTTACGATTCAACAAATACTGAAGCAGTCCATATTCAAATGAAACAAGACCTGGACAATATCCAGGCTCGGGCTGGCAAGTGGCAAGTAACACTCACACCACGCTAATGCCAGGCAACAAGCATCTCCAATAAGATTGGATCTAACCACTGCCATTCAATAGCATTACCTTCACTGAATCTCCCTCTATCAACATCCTGGGAGTTACCATTGACCAGAAACAGAACTGGATTAGCCAAATACCATAAACACAAGATAGGTCAAAGGCATCGCAAAGACATACCACCAATGCTCAGTCATAGCCATGTGTACTATCTACAATATGCACTGCAGAAATTCAACAACATTCTTTAGATAGCACTTTCCAAACCCACAAATGCTTCCATTTAGAAGGACAAGGGCAGCAGACACATGGGAACACCAGCACCTGCAGGTTTCCTTCCAAACTACTCAACTTGCTGACTTCCAAGTATAGTCACTGTTCCTTCAGTGTCGCTGGGTCAAAATCCTGGAATTTCCTCCCTCAAGGCACTGAGAATGTACCTAAAGCACATGGCCTGCAGCAGTTCAAGGAGGTAGCTTACCATCACCTTTTCAAGGTTAACTAGGAATGGGCAAGGCAGGCTGGCACAGACAGCGACGCCCATATCCCATGAGTGAATAAGAAAATAGACACTAGTTACGTACCAAGCTAACAGGATCAGTTTTAATTTAATAAAGCAGAAGAATTTGCATGAGGCACTCATAAGGTAACATGGGTGCAGCCAGCAGCACCTTTCACTCTTTGTAAGTGACTATGGGCCTTTATATTCTTCCCTCCCACCTTATCTCTGGCAAGATGGAATGAGATGAATTGTCTTTGTGTTGCAGAGAACCTCTTAGAGCAGTATGGAAGAAACTAAATAGACAAAAAAATCACCGTCATAGACAGTATAACCTTTACTCTGCTTGGAGATGCAGTTGAGACCATAGCAGTTGGCAAATTTCACTTGATGTCATCAGCGAAGCAAAGACTTTCCAATCACTAGTCCTCACTCAAGTTAAAGTAAAATAAAAATTGCTCCCCAAAATTACTGGATTCCTGCTGAAAGCACTCTTTCATTCCTCTTCTTCCTTGTTCCAGCAGCTTTGTGGTCTCTCCATTCCTCACTCAACTTCAAAAGGTCCACCAAACTGCTCAGGTCTCAAAAGAAAATGATTGATTTCAAAGCTTGTGCTGAACCAGTAAAGTGCTTCAGTCCCAATCAGACCATTTCTTACAGACTATTAGACTATAGTCTAAAATCTAGGAAAGCTCCAAAAATCATACAAAATTGCACAACTGAAAAAAGATATGATCCAGAAACTCATCAGTAAGCTGTTTATAAACTTTTTACATATTTTTCCTTTCTCAGACCTATGAAGTGAAATGCAAGTTGAACGGCTATATAACTGAAACACCAGGAGTATTTTGCAACTTGAAATCTACATACTTTACAGCTGTGC
Source organism: Rhincodon typus (assembly GCF_021869965.1). Classification (NCBI taxonomy): domain Eukaryota; kingdom Metazoa; phylum Chordata; class Chondrichthyes; order Orectolobiformes; family Rhincodontidae; genus Rhincodon; species Rhincodon typus. Next base: position 52,143,053 of record NC_063350.1, read on the forward strand.
AATACAATGTCACTTTTCGAAGCAGTGAAGGGAGAGTTTGAGACCGAGTGGCAGAAGGACTTTTTTTTTGTGCCAAAGGAAATTCTGCCCGATGACAGCCCTCTCATTGGCTGAGCTGCACATTGTTATAAACTACGTGCCTGGACAGCGGAAAGACATCCGCCCATCCATTCAGGAAAAAGACAAAACAAAGAAAGATTGAACTAAAGAATCCAAGGAAAACCTTAGCTTTATCCAAAAAATACTACTGAATTAAAGAATCATCATCACCTAACATGCACCATTGTTTAACTGTGACAAAACATCAAAAAGACAGAAAATTTAATCCACTTTGGGCGATTTAAAAAGTCCTGACACCTTTGTGAAGTAATGGTGAGGGTCCTCAAATGACTGCTATGCACTTAGCTGCAAGAGTTATATCAGGCTGTAGGCTTGAACATAGCATCAAAAAAAAACTGACAGCACTGCCATCAATTCTGCACTGAATCCTCATTGATACACAAATCCTCCTCTCTCCATGCTGTTGGTATGAACTCCACATACTACTTCACTCTTCCATGCAAGGATCATCGAACAGCATTTTCACAAATTTGGAGGACAAAAGCATCTAAGAAAACTGCACCCCAATTCTGCCTGCTCAGTGTGCCAGCAAAATGCCAGTTATACAACTCTTCAAATGAGGTTAAGGCATAGATCATTTGCAAGCTGAGGATAACAGCTGAGCTTGCAGAAGGGCAAGGTAAATAAGGGGCTTTCAGCAAGGTGCAGAAACAGGATTGGTCCCAAATTTGTAGACACTGCAAATAGCTTCATGCCTCCATTTGCTCTCACTCCAATAACTCCAAAGCTTGGTATCAGGACAAGAGTCCAACTCAGATCCAAACAGCGAATAAATCAATCCATTCATGATCCAACCTAATGTGCTGACAGGCCATGTGGGGGCTGCAATAGGAGAACACTCGAATGCAGTACTGAGGGAGTGCTGCAGTTGGGATGGTAAGCTGAAGGCTCATCTTCTCCCAAGTGGATGAGAAGTATCTCACGGCGCAACTTTGAGGATGATCAGGGAGACCTCCCCAACTTCCTTGGTGACATTTATCCTTCAACCAACATTTGTTTTTGAAAATGTAATCTGATTATCACCACATTGCTGGGAGCCTGTTGTGCACTGACTGACTGATGTATTTCCTACATAACAACAGTGACAATTCTACACAAGTATTTTCTGGCTGTGATCCATTAATGGGATCAAGGACAGAAATTGCTGGAAAAACTCAGCAGATCTAGCATCATCTGTGGAGACAATGCAGAATCAACATTTTGGATCCAGTGAGATTTCTTCAGAACTGACTGTAGCTAGAGGAAGGGCAGAAAAGACTATAAGAGACCCTTCATTGGACCTGAAATGATAACTCTGCTTTCTCTGCAGATGCCACCAGTTTGTCCAACAATTTCTGATTTCCCCAGCATCCATAGTTTTTTTTTGTTGTTAAGCATTTTGAGATGTTTGGAGACCATGAGAAACATCACAAAAAGTATGTCTATTTTTTCTGGGAGAGGGAGACACACACACGCCCGTGCACACGCGCAGAGTGGCTCAGACGACGGCACTCTTGTTTCTGAGAAAGAAGGTTCCAGGTTCAAGTTCTACACGACAGGCTGACCAGAACACAAAAAAAATCATGGCTGGCACTCTGGTGCAGTATGGAGGGACTGCCACACTGTCAGAGGTGCCATCTTTCAGATGAAAAATGCAATTTGATCACCATCTGCCCCAGACGGATGCAAAATGTCCCAAGCACTATTTCAAAGCTGAGCAGGAGAGTTATTGGTGGTATCTGGACCAATCGACATCCCTCAATCAACATCATGCAAAAAAGAATCAGGTCACGTTGTGCAGTTTGTGGGCGTTCACATTAATTGATGTGTATTCCTACATTGCAACAGTGACGACATTGGGGAGGTGATTGCCTAGTGATATTATCACTGAACTGTTAATTCAGCGACTCATCTAATGTTCTGGGGACCCGGGTTTGAATCCTGCCCTAACAGATGGTAGAATTTGAATTCAATAAAAATCTGGAATTAAGAGTCTAATGATGGTCATGACACCATTGCCAGTTATTGGGAAAAACCCCTCTGGTTCACTATCGTCTTTTAGGGAAGGAAACTGCCATTCATACCTGGTCTGGCCTACAGGTGACTCCAGACCCACAGCAATCTGGTGACACTTGACTGCCCTCTGGGGCCATTAGTGATGGGCAATAAATGCTGGCCTAGCCAGAGACACCCTCATCCCAGGAGTCAGCAGATTAAAAAAAAAAACACATATTGAAGAAAACTTAATTGGCTATACTGCTCAGACATGCAGTGGTCATGAAGTGCTATATAAATGCAAGTTGTTTTGATGAATTAAGACCCTATGCATTCAGTAATATGATAATAACAATGTGGAGCCCAGGGAACAGAGCAAGGTCAACAGTGACATCTAGGAGCAGAGTAGCCAAAAAAGGAGCAAGCTTTTTCCTGTCTGAGCGATAGTGAAAAATTAAAAAAAAAAGCAGAGACATGACCACAAAGGGAGCATGCAGGAGTCAATTTGCAGGTAAGCATTTTGTTTACTGCAATCAAGTTTGTAAAGTAAACAAAATCAAAAATTTGTGTAAACACAAAATAAGTCAGTTAATAAAATGCATTAAATTTCACATTTAATAAGATTTAAGAGATAAAGTTAAAATTAAGATGATTATAACACTAACAAGTTCCTAAATTTTTCGTTACATTAAAATCGGAGATGTATAAATAATGAATAAGTTTAAGTATTAAGTTAATTTAATACAGTGATGTCAGCACAAGGGAAGGAGCTGTTTGGCAAGTAGCTGGTCAGTCTTCATTTAGGTCTCAAGTTTAGTTCTTAATTTATCTGAATTTAGTTAATATTTAATAAACAGACAGATAGCAGGCCACTTCAGCACTGTGAAATGCACATCTTGTCCTATGTGTGAACTCCACGATGTCTTGTTTCCTAGGCATGAAAACATCATCAGTTTGAAATCTAGATTTCAGACTTTGATCAGGAGCTGATTGAAGAGACTTAAAGCTACATAGATAGCACTGAACTGAATGGTGGTCACTCCAGAGCTTAGAAGCCAAGTGACTGGGTGACCATTGAACTATCCAAGAGAACCAAGTTGGTAGTGCAGGAGACCTTTTAGTGCGTCTTGTTTTCCAGCTGCCGTTTTAATCCCCCCCAAATACTGATGAGTGCTGGCTCCCCTGGGGAGCACAATTAAGTCCACGGCACCATGGATGGCTTAAACTATACAGGGGCAGGGGGAGGATTGGGAAAGCAATAGAAGTAAGGGACTCCATAAAATAGGGGAACAGACAGATAGAGTCATTTCTGCAGCCACACGTGTCTCTTTCCAGGACAGCATGCTGCTTCCCTGATAGAGTGTCAGTTCCAGAACCTTCTCTGGGATGGTTTTTAGAATGACCAAGCAGAGGTACCACCCCATAACAGTACAACAACATATGAAAATAGTGGTTACATCCTTCAGGTACATTTTAAGAACCCTGAAAGACAAGGGACAGGACCTGAAAAGTGGTACTCTAGATTACTCATGGCACCATACACTTGTGAGAAATAGGATGTTAATGCAGGTAAATGTATCGTTGGAGAAATGGTGCAAAAAAAAAGGGCTTCAGATTCAAGGGAGGTAGGAGCATTCACAGATTCAGACATTGTTGGGTTGCAACTTGTTCAACCAATTTCCTCGTGGGAACACTTGTCCGTAATGTCGGGACAATTTAAAGTAAGGTGTATCAAGTGGAGTCCTGAGCTCTGAGGCAGTGATGGAATTCTGATACGGTTATAACTGCTGTGCACCCACAATCAGAACCTCCCTTTCCCCACCCCCATCACTCAACACTCTCTGCCCATGCCCTCTTTCCCACTCAGGTCCTCACCTTCTCCCGTCAAGGGATCACAATAATTTTCAATCCTTAAAACTGGGGTCACGGAGAGAAATAAGTTTGGGAAGTACTGATTTGAAACCGTCTTGGTAGGGGTTTGGAAACCAGAATGAAGAACAAAATAAAAAAAAAGCAGGGACTCAACAAGACAGATAGTCAAAAAATACCAAGGTATTTGATGGAATTAAAAGTCAGTTGGGATGTAATAAAGCTCAAATTAGGTTTACAGCACGAGGTAAACACACACCAGTGAGCCACAGGTGCAGATAGTCACATAGGTATGTTGTGGGGTCTGTAAAGGATTCTCTAACAAATGGCAAAATCACCTCCGTCTGTCCCAAACCATTCTATGATTCATTGACAGCACTTTTGTACCAGAAGAACCCAGATCAGACCGGGCCAACACTGTTTCCTCTTTTAGAGTGTGTATCCTGTAATCAAGATCATTGCACTTTCTACAAGTAAAATACTGCAAATGTTGGAAATCTTAAATCAAAATGAAGTTATGGAGATACAACAACATCTGTGGAGAGAGAAACAGCATTAAAGTTAGGAGTCAAATATGATTATTCTTCAGGAGGGACAATGCTAAATATTTCCAGCATTTTTTTTTGTTTTTAAAATCACTGCATTTAATTGTCAAACAGATTGACCATCCAATTACTGATTCTATTCTGGGGCTTTAATGTATTCCCAACACAACAACTGAAATCATGTTATCCCAAGCAAAGGGTGAACAAACCATTTGCATCAAATGTAAACCATCGTGAGATTTAAAATAAAAATGATACTTAAATGATGGCACATTCTATTCAATAATTGGGGAAAAAAAAACCATGGTTTAATTCCCTTATTTAGAAAGGATGTGCCAAAACATGCAAGTAAGCAACACCAAAATTTATGTTGTCTATACAGCATACAGTTAATTTATAAATATTTTGGTGAACACTAGTTGGAAGAGCATCAACACTATAAGCAACTTCTTCAGTGACTCCCCAATCTCTACAATTGGAAAATGTTAGCTGAACCCAAGAGTTAAATGCTTCCTAGCGCAGTCTTAATTTTAATATTTGTTCCAGAATGCACGAATGTTTTAAGAAAGACGATTTCTATCTTGCATTTCATGAAAGGGACAAAAACAAAAGACCATGTTTGCCATTGAGTATGTTATCTTGCTAAAAAAGGATAGAATCGGATTCCCAATCCTAATACCTTAAAAGGTATACGGCAAGCGAAACTCCAAGGAGGAGTCTTTTCTTTAAAAAAATAAACAGGCATTTACACTCTGAAAATCAAATAGCATTAAATGCAGCTTCCGGCAAATCTCTGGTTTATAAATGTTTTTTTACGGCCCTGAAATCATGAGATATAAAATTGATGCAATAAAGAAAAAAAATGAAATGCTTGTGAAACTAGAAAAGGCTCAATAAGATATAAATGATCAAAATGTTTGAGACTCATTAGGTTAAAGTCCAAAATTCAACATTTTTCTGCAGTTTTGTTTTCAGTTTATAAATTAAATTGAGCAGAGCAGTTCTCTAATTTGCAAAGTTAACATTACTTAGGAGGAAACAAGTCACACAATAAAAATTGAAGCATATAATAATGGCTCAGAGTAAGCATAAAAATAAAATATTCTATATCTAGGTCAACTTGGAGTAGTTCCAACATTCATTCCATTCCTGAAGGTTGACAAAAATCCAGTTGCTCTTTGCAGCAGTGAACTCAAAAGATTCTCAGGAGTCAAATTAAGGCAAATGGCTAGGAGATGGGCATTCCCGCGTACCTACTTTATCCTAATCCTATAGTTACTGCAAAGAGCATTAAAGCTGTCCCCTCTATCCTACTGTGACAAAGCCTGGAGTGACTCTTTCATAACAAGACTGGAGTTAATGAGGCAGAGAGTGCCAAAAAAAAACTTACATTTAGAAAGTGCTCTTAATGTAGTGAAAGGCCTTAAAAGTAGGAGCACAAGCAAAAATAACTCATGTCCAGCCAACATTGAAGGATACACCACGATCAGCGAGGAGTGTGTGGTTTAGGAAGGGAATTGCAGAACTTAGCTGAGCATGGCATAGATTCTATAACCATTGATGCAATATTCAAAACCGCAAGAAAATCATAGCACAATTGACAAAAACTAAAAGGTAATAAGCTAGTCAGCCAATACAAAGTTTAAAAAATCTGCCTTCAACACTTTATTAGGAACACGTTTTGAAATGCGCAATAGAAAAGGAAATAAATGGGAAGTTTTTTCCACCCCCCCCAGTTCTGAGCAGCACAAGGGTAATATTTAGATTTCAATTGCCTTCTCAATATAACAGAAATGATTTGTCCCACAGCCGTAAGAAAAAGTTACATCTGACAACATTCAATATTGGCCAGAAACAAAGGCGACAAGTTCTAGTGACTGAAAAAATAAACAAGAAACAGCAGCTATTCAAAAGGCTGACTGCATTGTGTATTCACTCATTCTACTGAAAATTTGACTTCATTTCTTAGCATACCGATTTGAGGGGAAAAAAACTCTCTCCAACTAGCTGCATACGAAAAAGAAATACATTTTGGAAAGTTAACGTTGGACAATTTCCCCAGTATAAAGCAGCCGGCAAAACGGATTCCATACCACTGAATATTATTTTAGTTTATTTAGTTACAAAAAAAATGTTACAAGAAATGCCTTTTATCATTTCAATGCATCTGAAGATTAGACAAAAACAAAGATTGCAGAAGTCCCTATTCATCACAATAAAACCAGCTGTTCTCAATCCCCATTATTTAGCTAAATAGAGGTGTCTTCAAACTGTACGTACGAGGACGCTGCTTTAGCACGAAGCATGGAGTCACTGGGTGAACTCGGCCTCAATCGGAGTCAGATCCAGACGCGTTAGTTTTAGCTAGGAGTCCATTCAGGCCTGAGTTATAGAATGCTGGCAACAGTGAGACAACAGCGTGTCTTGTAAATGAACGGCAGGGTAAAGCTACAATGTCCCCTCTTTATTACAGCTTAAAAGTTAGATATTAAATTGTCTTTGTGGAGATCTATCTTGACAGTATTAGGCTATTGAACGGCTAGAAATTTAACGGGAAATATTTAATTCTAATTCGGAATATAAACTCCGGCTGGGATTCACTTTTCTGCATAAATTTGCTAGTCTATCTTAAAACAGGGAGAAACTGGGAACACAACAACTTATTTCACACCCTGTTGTTTCCCTTAAACATCACCCTGCCGCAAATCATTTTTTGAAAAATTTTTTTTAGAAGTCTATTTATTTACGCAAAACAGAGGCTTAATCTTTGAAGTTCTTTTGTATTTTTTAAGTGCGTTTATAAAAGGAGTTCAACAGTTGCAAGTTTTTTTAAAAGAAATAAATGGTGATTTTTTTTCGCGTCAGAGACAAACAGAAATCATTAACTAAAACGAAATGAAAATTTGACAACATTCATGGTCTTTTAGACTATTAACTGACTTCAGTTGAGAGAAGGAGTTAAAAACACTGACATTCAGTTTACAACAAAGTTCAAAATTTTCCCGCATCAAAAGCGCATCTGAACGTTTCGAGATCTTTAAAAATAGGCGACTGGAGTGAAGGCTAGTGAAAAAGTACAAGTCTGTCTCAACTTCAGATTTTACAAAATCAAAAATTCTTCCCTCTGTCCCCACTGCAAACAAATGCGGCTGTTGCTAAGTTTCCCCCACTTTATCCGAGTTGTATTTACAATCCACGGGCTAAAAATAGCCACAAATGATCCATTTATAACTCAGGACGTGGTCTGCTTTCCAACCCAGCACCGCCTATAATTCGAGTTCCTTACATTCTTTAGGAATTAAGTCAGCCATTCACTTAAAAGAGACAGTAACTCTCAAGTGACTCCATTTCTCCCCTCTTCAATTCACTTTTAGTTTCACCAAAAAGGTAAAAAAAGAAAACAAGCATAGATTTGAAAAAGGATACCAACAGTTTCATCCTACCAAAATGCAAAACCTGACAAACTGTTTACAAAAATTCCTTTTAATTTCTTTGGAATTAAAAATGTGTGCACGATTGTTAAGGGATGACAACATATTCAACTGATATTCTCTGCACATCTACTTGGAGGAGGCTAATTTTTCTACATCTTTCCAATGTCACCCACCCCCTCAAATGTAATTCTAAAAATTTTATCTGTAGAATTTTGAAATAAAGTCAGAGACCTTGTGTAGATAAACCAGCTAGCCGACATCTCATGATTACATAGCACATTTTATTGAAAAAGTGCCTAATAAAGAGTTTGCAAAGTATTTCTGCAAATTGGCTGGAAAATGTTTTAAAATTCGAGCAGTTTTATGATGTAATTGGTGTCTTTTTCACCTTCTCTCAAAGACACTAACTTCTGCTTACAGTTTCAAAATACCAGTTTGACCATTCTGAAGCTGAGCCAGAGCAAACACGGATAAGCTATTTAACTGTGACAGCCATCACAGCTCGCACAATTTTGCTCTCATTCAACAGTTCCAAAATATGTATTTTACTCCAGTGACAAATGGATAGTTCTAAGGCCTTTAACACGAGCTGTTAAATCTCCTCCCAGAACAAGGAAGTCAAGGCCGCACGTACTACTACAGCGTGCGCTTATTAAAACACCTGCAGAGTAGGAAATACCCCCACATGGCTCAGATAAGAGGAGAAACAGATATAAATGTTAAAAGGTCAAGAGATCTGAGCAAGGGCATTAATAAGTTTGATTTTAAGGAGAGTTGTTGAGAGAAAAGAAGTGTTGCAAAGATTTAAAGTGAGGGAATTCCAGACTCCGGCCTATGCAGTTAAAAGGTACAACCACCAATAATGGGGAGCGAGTGACTGCCAGCCAAGGAATTGAGAATTCAGCAAGGAAGGTGCTATAAAACACTGGAGGGTTAAAGAGAAGGAGATGGGAAAGGTGAAGGGATAACAACAGAATTTTAATTCCTAATACACTGGGTGACCAAGAGTTAAATGTTGATCAAAGATGGGAGGGAGGGTTTACAGCAAGTATAACTTATTCAGGAGTGCAATAGTATTTGAACAGAGTTTTGGAGGTGGTGATATGCTTTATGATGTGGAAAATGGGAGGCTGGCCAGAAAAGCATTGGCGTAATTAGGTACGAAGGTGACAAAAGCACTGATGAAGGATTTCAGTCGAAGCTGGACTGAGATCGGGGGTACAGAAGTACAAATGTTGGAGAGTTTAGGGTCAGAATTTCAGCTGGAGATCAAACAAGATGCCAGGTAGTAAACAGACCAGTTAGCCTGAGACACTCGCTGGACTGCAGGAGGAGGAGATGGGAGGGCGGTGAAAAGGTTAAGCAGTTTGTAAGCAGGGCTCAGATTGATGGCTCTTGATACTTAGTTGGAGAAGGCTACAAGTCAAAATGGATTTCAAATAAGCAGTCAACTGGCCCACAGCTGGCATCTGCACAGGCAGGGAAACTGAAGTCAAAACTTTTTTGAAAATAGGGTTGAGGGAGCAAAAGGAGATCTCATGAATAAGGCGATTTTGGAGAGGTTTGAGTGGATGGTAGTGACAGGGAAAATAAAATAAGAAATCCAGGCTATTTGTTACAACAATAAAAAAGGAACCTGGGGTTATCTTTGCCTTGCAAGATCCTCGAACAGCAAAGCTAATGCTGAACCTCGTCAAGTCAGTTATGCATCAGGCATGTTCAAATTGACCCTGGAAGGTGAGGGTCAAAGATGCATGACCCCGTTCCCATCACTCCACAAACTATCCAGTTAATTTACAAAACCGTTGTTCAAACTGGATGTGCAAAGTTCCTTTTAAAAACCACACTGAAGTCTACACAAAGAAAATGACAGCTGTCATCTGATAATGAGTCAGAAAAGAGCAGTGGCCTCAAGCTTGGTTATTAGCTTCTAATAACTCCGAACAGTATGTAGTTTAGGAAGGGACAAAAACACCTTGAATTTGACAAACATATAGCAAACTAGTTTTCTAATTTGTCCATCCTAACTGATCAAACAACAAAATGCTAAACAATTTCTGTGGCAACTTAAGAAAACACTTTGAAACAAAGTGAAAGTCAGATCAAGGCTGCATCACTTTCACTGGCTTCATCACTACTTCCCCACATTACAATTCTAAAACGAACATGGAATTGAACAACAAATTGGGTTTGTCACAGCAGGTGAAAATTAGCATTTTGGCTTCAAGATTTGGGGAGAGAATTTGGAGCTCCTCCATTCCTCTGTCATATATCGTTATCCCATCAGAACAAAAACATTCAATGGAGTGGCTGGGATTGAACTTAACATTGCCTTCCTGGAAAATGTTTCACTCCTTATAATCAGTATGTCTGAAATGTTTCAGACTACCCCTTGATTGAGATCACCATTTCCACTCCCTCCACTTAAGGAATTTTTTTAAAAATTAATTCATGAGATATGGGCATCACTGTGTGGGCCAGTGTTTATTGCCAACCCCCAAGGGCCCTGGAGAGGGTGGTGAGCTGCTTTCTTTGACCAAAGACCATGGTGTGCAAATATCCAAAACGCTGATAGGAAAGGTGTTCCAGGATTTTGACAGTGAAGGAAGGGCGATATACTTCCGACTCAGGACAGCAGGGGAACTTGCAGGTGGTGACAATCCCATCCATCTGCTGACCTGTTTCTTCTCAAATAACAGAGGTCACTGGTTTAGAAGGGGCTGTCAGAGGAGCCTTGGCGAGTTCCTGCAGAGCATGGTTTAGATGGTACATACTGCTGCTATTGTACGTCAGTTGTTAAGGGAGGAAATATTGAAGCTGATGGATAGGGTGGCAACCAGTGAGCTGCTTCATTCTGGATGGCATCAGGCTTCAAGTGTCATTGATGCTGTACCTATCCAGGCAAATGGGGAGAATTTCAGCACAGCCCTGACCATTGTAGATGGCAGACAGGTTGTCAGTCATGAGGAGCTTTATTGGATTCCAAGCCTCTGACCTACTGTTACAGACAGTATTTTTATGACTAGTCCAATTCAGTTTCTGGTCAATGGTAACCCCCAGGATGTTGATAGTGGGGGATACAGCAATGGAATGGTCAGCGAGCATCACGGGATGACAGTTAGATTCTCCCTTGTTGGAAGTAGTCAATACTGGCACTTGAGATGTGAATGTTATTTCTGATATGTCAGCCCAAGCCTGGACATTGTCCAGATCTTGGCACATTTAGACATGGACTGCCTCAGTATCTCTGGAATTGCAAGTGGTGCTGAACTTTGTGCAATCACTGGCGAACATCCCCACATCTGACCTTATGATGAAGGGAAGGTCGCTGATGAAGCAGCTGAAGATGGTTGGGCTGAGGAACTGAGTGGCTCCTGTGGTGCAGTACTAGTGTTCCTACCTCTAGATCAGGGTTGATTAGAAAATAATAAAAAAAGAATACCCTGACGAACTCCTGCAGAGATGTCCTGCAGCGGAGATGATTGACCTCTAAAAATACAACCATCTTCCCGTGGGCCAGGTATGACTCCAACCACGAGAGAATTTTCCCCCAATTACCATTGGCTCTAGTCCTCCAAGGGTCTTTAATGCTATACTCGGTCATATGGCCTTGATTTCAAGGGCAGTTACCCTCACTTTATTCTCATGCTCAGCAGTTTGATCCATATCAGCTCCAATACTGTAGTGAAGTCACTTGTGGCAAATGTTAGTTATAAACCTAAGTGCGAATATTGTCAAAATCTTGTTGTATACAGACACTGACTGCTTCACAATCTGATAAATAGTGATGAGAGCCGAGACCATTAGTGATCATTCCCTTTTCTGATGTTGTGATGGAGGGAGGTCACTGATGGAGATGGTCAAGGTGAGGACACTACCCTGAGGAACCACTGCAGGGGTGCGCGCTATCAGCCCCAATATTAAAGGTGGGTTTCAATGCAATTGTAACAGGATCTCATTGTTTGCATTCGCACATCTATGAATTGGTTTTGTGCAAAGGTTGTCTGTGGATCTAAAGCCTGACTGCTAAATCCAGTGCCTCAGTTTTCATTTTCTGTTGAGCTCCTGAAGTGTCAGCTTCACTCTGCAATCTGTTCATCTTCCTATGGACCAGGTATGATTCCGACCTGCGTGTCAATCCCTGATTCTCATTGACTCTAATTTTATTAGTGAGGCTCCCTGATGCCCCACACAGTCAAATATGACTTTGAGGGCTGTCTTTCTCAACTCCCCTCATTTTGGAGTTCAGCTTTTTTTGCCCATGTTTTGACTAAAGGTTCTGATGAGGTCAGGAGCTGAGTGGCCCTGACAAAACCCAAACTGGGCGTCACTGAGCAGATTATTGCTGAGCAAGTGCTATTAAACAGCACCGTCAATGACACCTTCCATCACTTTACTGATGATCAAGAGGAGACTAATGAGGCAGTAATTGGCCGGGTTGGATTTGTCCTGCTTTGAGCACACAGGACACACCTGGGCAATCTTCCACATTGTCGGGTAGATGCCAGTGTTGAAACCAAGTTCTTCCAGTACAGCTAATTCTGAAGCACAAATCTTCATATTATTAAATGAATGTTGTGGAGGTCCACAGCGTTTGTAGTATCTAACACCTTCCACAGTTTTGATATTACGTGGGCGACAGTGGTTAGCACTGTTGCGTGGGTTTCCTCCGGGTGCTCCAGGTTCCTCCCACAGTCCAAAGATGTGCAGATTAGGGTGGATTGGCCATGCTAAATTGCCCATGTAGTGTCCAGGAATGTGCAGGCTAGGTGGGTTAGCCATGGGAAATGCAGGGTTATGGGGGCAGGATCAGACAAGCTGGGCTGGCTCTGGGCAGAATGCTCTTTGGAGGGTCAATGCAGCACTCAATTGGCCAAAAGGCATCTTTCCACACTGCAGGAATTCTATGACAGATCTATTCTGTATGGTAGAACTGAATTGGCTGAAGACTGACATTTGTGATGCTAGGAATCTCAGGAGGACGACAACATTCCAAGATTCTTTATAAAAAGACTCACTTTTTTTGATTATGAAGTCTTCCAATCCTTGCATTCTTTTCAAAAAGAAACAGAAATCTCTAGTTTCTCCTGACTGCAAACTCCAAACATGTTCAAGCTTGTTCCTGGATTATTCTCGTCAGATGGACAATGTTCCCCTACATTTATTAATCAAGTTACAAACAGCCTTGACTTATATTTGATTATTTTAGCACTGCTTTGTCAATTATTTTAGGTCGCTTTTGTCCCAGCATTAGTGTTTCAGGAAGTAACAACAGGGCTGAAGAGGCTGATTGGACTTGAAATGTGAACTCTGTTTTTCTCTCCCCACAGAGGCTGCCAAACCAGCTGAGCTCCTCCAGAAATTTCTGTTTTTGTTTCAGATTTCCAGCATCCACAGTTCTTTGTTTTGTATTAATGAAGTAACAATGCATTATTTGAGGTATTATCTTTCAAATTGGACACAGAGTCAAGGAACAGTTTTGCTTTATGGTTACACTTAAGCCAGCACCTTATGGGAAGCAATGGCATTCCCCCAGTATTCCAGGCTAACATCAATTGGCACCTCCAAAAATATATTAACATGGTTTGAATAAAAGTATAATACTGTCTCCATTTCAGATTTCCCAAATTCACAATCTGCTGAAAAAAACTCAGCAGTTCTGACAGCACCAACGGCGAGACAAACAAGAGTGTTAGCATTTCGAACCCAATATTACTGAAACAAATTGTATTGAATTTTAAAATGTTAATTCTGTATTTCTCTCTCCACAGATATCAAAATTTGTTCACCAATTCTAGACCTTAGTGTGTCATATTAACCACCAGTTGGCTGCTATGTTAAATAATAACGGCTACACTGCTAATAATTAGTTGACTGCAAAGCATTTTGGGGATCAGTCCAGATGATAGGAAATACATTGTCGTCTGGTGCGCAAATTCTTCCATTCTTGCTGCAACCCAAGAAGCAAGAGGGAGGAGTCTTATAGCTTTGGAATGAGATTTAAAAAGATAGAGCTGTTAAGACAAAGCAGTGACCTGATAGAAGTTCAACATGTAACAGCCAACTCCAATCGTGAGGGAATTAAAAAAAATAGAACAATCACAAGAAGAATTAAAGAGAAAGTGCAAAATGACATTGATTTAGAGTGTACA
>NC_063350.1:52157546-52212898 GCF_021869965.1 Rhincodon typus
TTTTCTGAAGAAGGGTCTAGGCCCGAAACGTCAGCCTTCCTGCTCCTCTGATGCTGCTTGGCCTGCTGTGTTCATCCAGCTCTACACCTTGTTATCTCAGATTTTCCAGCATCTGCAGTTCCTACTATCTTTGATTTAGAGTGTGATCGGAATAGGGAGGACCACAAATTGCACCAATGCAGAGTTCATAAAGAACTTTTGCGTTAGCAAACTAGATAGTTATTTGAACATCAATATTAAAGGCATGGAGAACAAAGCCGGAGCGTGTCATTACAATTAGTGGATGATGGAAAAAGCACAATGGTATAAACTCTCTCAATGGGTCACAGGGGCTCATTGGTGTGCTGTAAGACAGACATTCTGCAAGTAGGAAAACCATGAAATAAATAAATAAATAAATAAATAAAATCGCCTCAAACCGAATATGAAGCTTGGATGAGCATTTTTAGTCCGAATGACAGAAGACTTTAATGCAGAGATACCATCTTCAACTTTGGTAAAAGATTTGCAGGAGAATACAGTGTGTTGCGCTCATTTACCATTGGCAATGGATACCAGTCTTTTATGTTGTCACTCAAGCTGCTTTCCTCCACCATTCCCTACCCACCTCCCCACCACCCAGCCACTTGAACTTGTTTAATATGCGCATCATCACAAATTTAAAAACAAACGTTCTATTTAACCTTTCAGGTGATTTCCAGAACTGGATTGGTGCGACATTAAGAGATTGCCTTCCTAAATACGCAATTGGTAAATGAACTATGGTGACATAATGTTCAACTAGCAGTCCAGAGGCTTGAACTAACAATTTAGTGAGAATTTGAGTTCAGATCCTTCCTCAACAGTTTGAGCAATTAAATTCAATTTAAAAATCTAGAAGTAAAAACTTGCAATCAACAAAAGTGACCATGAAACTGTCAGATTGTTGTAAAGACCCAAATAGCTCACTAATGCCCTCTCTGCTGCCTTAAATCAGTCTGGCCTGTATGAATTCCAAGGTATACGCTTTTGAAGTGGCCTGGCAAATCCTTCTGTTGTATCACATCTCTTGGGCAATTATGGGTCCTCAGTCAATGCCAACTACAATCGTATTCCATAAATAATCTAAAAAACCTTGGAAGTCCAAAGTTCAGTTCATTGTGTTTGTACGGGGAAGTGACATCCCATGCCAAAGCAATTTGCCACAGAATTTGACAGCCATTCCTGGCCACTCTCAAAATCTAGTTTCCTAATGCAAGATAGTCTTCTGATAAAGCCAACTCTCGACCAGGGTCTTTGCAAACGACCCTGTCTGTGGCCCTCTCAATTCCTCACTGAAGTTCTTCAAAAATGTTGTAATCTTCCAAATTCATGCGCATCTTTCCCAGATCTCCCATGCTTCAATCAAGATTCTGCACCTGCCTCAACACCAATACAGCCTCTCATGAAAGTCACAAATTAAATCCTGTGTTGCTGCAACAAGGGTAGACAATCTTTCCTCATCCTTCTTGACCTGTCTGCAGTCTTTAAACATGGTTGACCACACCATGCTAATCACTCTCAGCTGACTAAGAGAGGCTGCACTTGTTGTATTCCAATCTTAGCTATCTCACTGTAGTTCAAGAATTGTTTGCAATGGCTTCTCTTCCTACTCCTCCTGCACCATTAGCTCTGCTGTCTCCCAAAAAAAAACTATCCTCAGCACTCCACCTCACATATTTATCCTCAACACACAGCTCCTTCATTCTTCTTGACAAACCTTTCCATCACCTTCTTGTCTCTAAGGCTCTTCCAGCCCTATAACACACCCAACATACATTCTTGTCATTTTAGCCCCTTTAACAGCCCTGCACATACCTACAGCTGCCTGGTCTCAGATCTAGAACATTCTCTCTCCTTCTTTAAAGGCATCTCTTTGAACCCTATTTCACTCACCAATCTTTCAGGCATCTACCTGAATATCTCACGTGGCTCAGAGCCACGTTTGCTTCTGTGAAGTTCTTTTACGATGTTGAAGACATTATAAAAGTTGCTGTTGTAATTACACTGACAGTTCATGCATCAACAATTTACATAGCGCCTTTAAAGTGATAAAATATCCGGAAATACTTCTTGCGAAACCAATCAGATGGCAATTGGCCTGTCACAACTGAAGGACACATTAGGAAAAGCTTGGTGTAGAGCAGTCTTAAAATGTCAGAGATGTGGAAATACAAAAGGTTTCAGGAGAGAATTCTAGACCTCAAAGATGAGGAGCTGAATGCATGTGTGCCACTGAGAAGAAAGTTGGGGGATGCACAAGAGACCGAAACAGGAAGAATGCAGAACCTCTGGGAGTGCTGTGAGGCTGAAACAGATTGTAGGGGCAGTGGGGCTGGGGGGAGGATTGCGAATAGAGGGATTTGAACAAGAGGGATTTGAACAAGAGGGTGAGAATTTTCAATACAAATTAGATAGGCGCAGGGTAAAGGGAATTGGTAACAGACAGGATACAGGCAACAGAATCTTGGACAAAGCCAAATTTTCATACAGTTCAAGATGAGGAGCTGGTCGTGAGAGCATTTAACTAGTCAAGCCCTACTGGATTATATAGGCAAGTGTTTGAAAAGTAGGTAATGGCTGATGTGGGATGGCTGTCTTGGCAATGGAAAGGTAGAATCAGAAGGTCGCAAGATTTGTGGAAGATGCTCATTCATATGGACAGTACAAAACAGTTCAATGTGTTTCCTGTTGCATTTCATTCCATAGCATTAAGGTTACAAAGATTGCTGGAAAATACTCTTGTCTCTACCTCTTGGTTGACAGAGCAAGGACCCTGCCTCTGTATGAACCCAGAACTAGACGGTTTCAGGCCTGAACATGGGCAGTATTCCACGCCTCCACCTTGTTTCACCAAGAAACAAAAAGTCTTATTGTTTCAACTGGAATTTGAAAGGGTTAAAAAGGTTGGACTCACCACCCTCTGTCCCCCCCAAGTACTGTTGCTAAAAATAAGTTAAGTTGACACACAGTCTGTGTATTCGCCACTCGAGACATCAAGACACTCCTTTACTTTGTTCACATGTAACATGGAAGTGATTAATTTGAAATTCAATACATTACAAAAGTATTAAATAAAGTACTGTTTCATAGCTACTCTCAGATTGTCCAGAGAGAGAAAAAATGTAAAGTGAAACCAGACAAAGATGCATTTGCACAAATTATTCTTGTATCACCACAAACATGGGCCCCTTGCTGAGCTGCGGGTGAGGTGCCAGAAGACTGGAGGTTGGTTAATGTGGTGCCATTATTTAAGAAAAATAATAAGGAAAAGCCAGGGACTGGGGAACCTGACGTCAGTGGTGGTTAAGTTGTTGGAGACGATTCTGAAAGACAGGATCTACGTGTATTTGGAAAGGCAAGGACTGATTGGGGATAGTCAACATGGCTTTGTACATGGGAAATGGTGCCTCACTAACCTGATTCATTTTTTTTTGAAAAGAGGTGACAAGAAAGATTTATGAAGACAGAGCAGTAGACCTTGTCCATGTGGACTTCAGCAAGGTGTTCAACAAGATTCCGCATAGTAAACTAGTTAGCAAGGTTAGATCACATGGAACACAGGGGAAGCTAGCGAATTGGATATAAAAATTGGCTTGAAGGTGAGAGACAGAGGTCAGTGGTAGAGGGTTGCTTTTTTGGAATGGAGGCCTGCGACCAGCGGTGTGCAGAGGATCAGTGCTGGGTCATTTAAATAAACGGTTCTGCTGTGAATGTAGGAGGTACAGTACATTTCCATGCTGTGTAACTTTTTTTTAAAAACCAGCATGATAGTAGAACGGCTCCAGTTTGTAATAAACACATGCTAATTACCCAAAGTCAAAGTCAATGTGCATTTCACAAAGCACTTTATAGCTAATGAAGTATATTCATAGTGTTGTCCTTGTTGTGATGGACAAAATGTGTGTACAGCAAGGTCTCAAAAGCAACAATGACAACAACCTTCTTGTCGGTGATTTGGTTGATAATAAAATATTGACCAGGACCAAGAATGCCTTTCCTATATTGAATGAACTTGAACATCATTACATGCTACCAACAAATGCGTTTTCCTTTAAGAAGCAGTTGATTTTTTGAAAAAAAAAAGGTGTTTGAAGACTTCCAAACTACTACAGAATGAAATATTTTTCAGGGCTTCACACTGCTGAAATGCAAGGTCACACAGCAGCCAAACTGCATACAGCAAAGTCCCATAAATAGTAATTGGATAAACAACCAGATAGCAGAAATAGTAGTATTACATTTGTGTGCTGAACTTGTGATCTGGAGACCTTCCTTCAAATCCCACATTGGCAGTTCAGGCATTTTTTTATTTTGGTTTATGAATTAAATAAACCTAAATTGAAAATCCAGTGTCGGTGCTGGTGATCATATGGTCCACCAATTATTGCACAAACCCATTTTGTTCACTAATGCCCTTCAGTGGAGAAAATCTTTCATTTTTACCCGGTCTCACCTATGTGTGACTCCAGACCCACAACAATGCGGTACACTCTTCCCTGCCCTCTGGAATGACTGAGCAAGTCCCTCAGTTAAAGGTTATCAGGGTGAGTAATAAGTACGGGCCTTACCAGGGATGCTTGCATCCCATGAACTACCCATAGGTAGGGATTGTTGTGGATCACAGTTTGGCCATGATACTGGGGAAAGCTCCCCAGATATTCATACAATCCCCACACTGCAGAAAGAGGCCATTCAGCCTATTGAATCTGCACTGACCCTCCAAAGAGCATCACACCTAGATCTTTCCCCACTCCCCCCATCCTAACGCCACAACCTCACATTTAGCATGACCAATCCACCTAACTTGCACATCTTTGGACTGTGGGAGGAAACTGGAGAACCCAGAGAAAATCCACACAGATACAGGGGGAACGTGCAAACTCCACACAGACAGTTGCCAGAGGCTGGAATTGAACCCGGGTCCCTGGTGCTGCAAGGCAGCAGTGCTAACCACTGAGCCACCATGTCACCCCGCTGCCCTTGCCACCCACGCCACCCACTATGCTTGGAACAGTGCCACAGGGTCTTTTACATCTACCTACCCAAGTCAGCAGACAAAGTCTTGATTTTATATTTCATCCTACAACATTCCCACAGTACAGGACTGGAATATCAGATAGTATTGTGTGCTATAGTTTCTATAGTGGGACTGAAGCCCAGGATTCTCTCACTCGGAGCACATATTCAGGTCATCAAAAGGGAGGTGAAAAGGGATTTTTTTTTTTTAAAAAAGGCAATTTTCATGTTTAGAAGAGATATTCCAATCTCACGAAGCCCAATCTTAACATCATTAGTTACTAACGGTTCATTACTAAAGGTTCACAGTCATTTTACCCACCAAGCTATCTATTATAACTGTGTAAAACTGCTGAGGCAGATTAAAGTGAGGATGGGTGTACAGAAAAAAGTGTGCGACTAGAGTTTTAGAAATTGTTCCCTGGTAGGACTTTATTCAACCTTGAACAACATTTGTTTATTGAGAAAAGGCCAGCATTTATATAACACTTTATGATTTCAGGATGTCCCAAAGTGTTTTACAACCAATAAAATATATTTTAAAGTATAATTATTGTTATAATGTAGGAACTGTGACAGCCAATGTGTGTCCAGCAAACTCCCACGGATAGCCATGTGGTAATGAACCCAGTTTGTCAACATATTGTCCAAGCAGTAAAAATTGACCTGGACTCAAACAATTCCCTTGTTATCTTCAAAACTGTATCTTCTTTTTATTAGAATCCCTACAGTGTGGAAACAGGCCCTTCAGCCCAACAAGTCCACACTGACCCTCAGAACATCCCACCCAGACCCACCCCCCGATAACCAACCTAATCTACACATCCCTGAACACTATGGGCAATTTAGCATGGCCAATCCACCTAGCCTGCACATCTTTGGACTGTGGGAGAAAACCGGAGCACCCAGAGGAAACCCATGCAGACACAGGGAGTATGTGCAAACTCCACACAGACAGTTGCCAGAGGGTGGATTCGAACCTGGGTCCCCGACACTGAGGGAGCAGTGCTAACCACTGAGCCATCGTGCCGCCCCATTTTTTATACCCAGTTGAGAGTGTGCTTGGTTTAAAGCCTCATCTGAAAGCCAGCACCACTGAATGCCGAGGTCATGTATTTTTCCAGATCACATACAACAGGCTCTCCATTGTAACACAAAACGCTCAGCTCTCAGGTAGCACTTTGCAAAGGCACATTTTAGTTACCAATCTGTGTGGTGTTTAGTTTGGTTCAGTCGGCAACATTCTTCTTAGACACTTGAGGTTGCAAACTCATGCCTCACGCCTCACACCTCTCTAAAGGTGCACGAGCTGACCAGTAACACTGAGCTTTCCCTGGATAATGGTCATCCCATTATCAACTGAAATTGATGCAAAGTCATCAACCTGAAAAACCGTTCTGAACAAAAAAGTTGGACTCAAAACGTAATCTCTGCTCTCTCTCTCTCCACCGACGCTGCCAGATCTGCTTGGTTTCTCCAGAAATTTCGATTTTTGTTTCAAACCTAAAACATGAACTCTGTTTTCCCCCTTTCCATAGATGCTGCCTGTTCTAATGGTTACTTCCAGCATTTTCTGGTTTTATTTCTAAAACCGATTATCTGCTTATTTGTCACATTGCTGCTTTTGGAATAATAATGTGCAAATTTGTTGGCGTGTCACAACAGTTTCCATTTCAGAAGCACTTCATTGGTTGCCAGGCATCACGCAATATTCTGCGGCTGTGACTAGCACTTTGTAAATGCAAGTCTACATACTTAGGAGGATAACAAAAATGGGTTTAATAGACAAAGTTGGAGGAATTTCTAACAACTTAATCTTTACAGTGCTGCAAAACAGTCACACAGACTCTTGCTTTTATGCATTACAATGCACAGTTCAAACAAACAGTAGTTCTATTTGTTGACAAAGCAATCAAACAGATAGGGAAGATGGGAGTCACATGAATGCTGGAAATAGCAATTCTAATTACTGTGAACAGATCAGATTGTATAAGAACCAATGCTACCACTTGCAATTTGCATTCTTCCTTACACATTACAGCCCTTTCACCAGCAACAACAAACAGGCCTATACGGAATGCCCCCAGGATGTAAGAAAGCCACACACAACAAGAGTTGTGGTGTTAAACTCTCACTTTAAACCGGGAGCTCTACAGTATTGCCTCTGTGATTTTCCAGTACTGAAATGGTTCAGCAGAGAGCAACAGATCAAAAGGGGTAGACCAAGATTCAAATTAAAGGTTTCTTGACAATTTGTTCCTTTCATAATCTCAAAATGTCCCTTTGCTGATAACGTGATATCGGTTGAGGGAGAAGTATTGTCCAGGACGCCTCAGTATTGACCTACATCGCTCTTCAGCAACAGACTGAGGCAAAGTCCTGGGGGAGTGGAATAGCAACAGATAGGGAGCTACTTATAAACTCCACAAAGTGAACAAAGCAGTTTTGGTTCCAAGAAATATTACTGGAATAAAATTTTTTAAATCATATTTTTATATTACCAGCCAATGAAGATCAACATATCATCTTAACAACCAAGTATGTGGAGGGTACTAAATTGGACACTATGCCCAGTCACTGGCATATGCAAAAGAACTGCAGCAGCCTAGAATGGCTACATAGCACTGCCTTGCTGGTGTAAGCAGCTATTAATTTTCCAGGAAATGCAAGGACAATGAAAATCAGTTTCCAAACACTTTTAGTGAGTGGAGCAGGATGGTCTGGATCAGTGCAGGGCTAAACATTAGTCAGCAGCCTTACAGACCCAGATAGTCACACAGAGTTTGTTTGAGATGTGTTGCACTAAAGAAAAACCCTTGTATGATTATTTCCTCATTTCAAGATTTGTGGTAAGAGTGATGTGATGTCAGTCAGTCCCTCAGCTAGGAACCCAGAGTTTGCATTGAATTCTTAACGCATAGAGTCATCACTCTAACCACTGAAATCATTCCATAGATTATGAAAACAAACAGGAAATCATTTCAAAATAAAACAATTATTAACTGATTTCCACTGAAAGTCTTGATTTCTTTTCAAGGCTAACAATTCTCAAATTTAAAGGAATGGAATAAACTGAATTTTTTTCCCCTCAATGTATAGGGAGGAGGCTCTTATTTTCCCAAATTGCAAGGAGGGCGATGTTCTTTATGCTGCAGCAAAAATGTTTTAATCACTAGTTATATATGAAGCAATGACAGCAGTGAACTTACACAGTCACCAAACAGGGAGTCCCTGAAGATGGTGATCATATACTGACTCAGGTGTTACACCATTATTCACTGAAGCCAAGAGTGCCATAATTTACCTGAGCACATCCTGTAACTGTTCTCACTGTCCAACTAGTTAACATTCCATCAATCTATCCCTGGACTTGCCATTAGGTGGACAAAGCAGGAACCGAGCCTCAAATTGGCTCAATAAAAACTGAAAGAACTGTGGATGCTGTAAATCAGGAACAAGAGCAGAAGTTGCTGGAGAAGCTCAGCAGGTCTGGCTGCATCTAACAAAAAGAAAAAAAAAATCAGAGTTAACGTGGTGTCCGGTGACCCTTCCTCGGAACAGTTCTGAGGAAAGGTCACTGGAACCGAAACGTTAACTCTGATTTTTTTTTTCGACACAGATGCTGCCAGAGCTTTTCCAACATTATATAATAACCAGGTTGAACGGCTCATTTTCTGAGGAAAGGCTGAGCCTTTACCCATTGGGGTTGAGAAAAATGAGAGCTAACATACAAGATCCTGAGGAGACTTGACAGTGTGATTTTCCTCTCCAGTAACAGACTAGAACTAAAGGAGGCAGAGTTCAACAATAAAACAGGTCTCAGGTTGTCTAGAAATTTGTTTACATGCTTTTAAAAAGAGACTTTGAAATTAAAAAAAGGAGATAAATGGTTTAGTGCTTTAAAAATCAAAATAGGAGAGAGAGACAAAAATTGGGCTTTGGCAAGCTACAAGGCGTCCACTGGTTCATGAAAATTGAGGCAAGTCCTTTTAAAAGAAGGCAGAACAATCCAGATGATTGAGTCTATGTGGGCTTCTGGTGGAGAAAACATGTTAATGGCAGCATAGAGTCATAGAGATGGTCGGTATGGAAACAGACCCTTCAGTCCAACTTGCCCATGCTGACCAGATTCCCTAAATTAATCTAGCCTCACTTGCCTACATTTGGTCCATATCCCTCTAAGCCCTTCCTATTCTTATACCCAGCAAAAGCTGTATTTTTTCCTTAAAATTAAAAAAAAGTAGACCTCTACACTGTCCCCATCAAACACTCCCAAGACAGGGGCAACAGGTGGTTAGTTACAGAGTAAAGTTCCGTCCACTCTTAAACCAAAAATAAAACTCCCTCTGGTCTTTTAAGCAGTCAGAAAATCTCCCTTTAACATTTTAAACTGAAAATAAAGTGCCCCCCTCTACACTGACCCCATTAAACAATCCCAGGTCATATACAGCATGGTGTTAGAGGAGTAAAACTCCCTCTACTCTTTTAAACTGAAAGTAATGTTACCTCCACATTGTCCCCATCAAATACTCCCTGGACAGGGACTGCATGGGGTTAAGTACAGAGCAAAGCTCCTTTTACTCTGTTAAACAGAAACTATAGCTCCCTCCATCCTTCTAAACAGAAAATCACAAACTGAACTATCCCCAAACAGAGATAGCAGGAACTGCAGATGCTGGAGAATCTGAGGTAACAAGGTGTAGAGCTGGATGAACACAGCAGGCCAAGCAGCATCAGAGGAGCTGGAAAGCGGACTTTTCAGGCCTAGACCCTTCTTCAGAAAAAATTCATTTTAGAAAAAATTTCTGAAGAAGGGCCTAGGCCCGAAACGTCAGCTTCCCTGCTCCTCTGATGCTGCTTGGCCTGTTGTGTTCATCCAGCTCTACACCTTGTTATCCCCAAACAGATATGGCACAGGGCTAGATACAGAAGAAAGCTCCCTCAGCTCTTTTAGATTAAAATTAAATGGAAACTACAGCTCCCTCAATACTATCCCATCAAACACTCCCAGGACAGAAACAACAGAGGGTGATACGCAGAGTAAAGCTCTCTCTACTCAAACTGAAAGTAAAGCATTCCTTACACTGTCCCCATCAAATACTCCCTAGACAAGGAAAGCTTCACCTACTCTTTTGAACAGAAAGGCACTGTTAGCTTGGAGTCTCCAAAGTAGTTTTTAACTGACAAAAAAAAATCCTGTGAGACTTAGAAGCTGGTAACAAAATAGCTCCAGTGTGTTTAAGGAACCCACGCTAAGAAATAAGTGAGCTATATTAGCAGTTTAAGGATCTCAGGGAGTGACATTAATTAAAAGGACATAGCATCAAGTGAACATAGAAAAGTTTTCCAAAAAGAATTCAAATACAGCCATGCCCAATGAACAATTAACTTTAATGTGGAAACAGAGTGACCCTTCGCTTAGCAACAAAAAAAAATGTTGCTGGAAAAGCTCAGCAGGTCTGGCAGCATCCATGAGGAGAAATCGAAGTTAATGTTCCGGGTCTGCTGACCCTTCCTTAGAACGTTCACTTAGATTTGAGAATTGGTAAAGTTTGTGCTGAAGGTAAAAGGTTTAAATTTTTTTTTTCTGGTATTTGCAATAAGTCTTCAAATAGATCTTGCATTGTGGAAAAGAGTGTTCTTTCTCTTTGTGTGCAATAATCTTTCATGTTAATTTTTTTAAAAGTACTTTGGCAGCTCCTTATTAATATATTCAGTGACCAACCAACTCCGTAAGTGAAGTGCCAAAATAAAACTTATGGTTTGCCAAGCCAGATTTTACTCTGGGATCGGACTTGTCCGGTATTACCATCAGCTGGGATCATAACAGTATGACATTGAGCCATATAAACAGATATTAGGTCAGATAGCCAAAATCTTAGTCACAGAGATAGGTTTAAAAGGAGTACTTTAAAGAAGGTAAGTGAGACAGAGAGTTGGAGAGGCATATGGAGGGCATTTCAGAGTTTGGGGCAAAGGGAATTTGATGCAGAGTCACAAGTGGTGGAACAACTGAACTGGGAATGCTCAAGTGGCCAGAATTAGAAGAGCACAGAAATCTTGGAAGGTTGTGGGGCGAAAGGAAAGTTTAGAGAATGGAGGGGCAAGGCCACTGATGGATATGAAAACAAGGGTGAGAATTTTTAAAATGAAGATATTACTTGAGTAGGACCTCTTGCTATTATATAGGCCAGCCACCTGAATGAAACATGCTTTCATTATAAACGGTGAACTTGAAAAGCCCTAAACTGAATAGAGACACCTGCTTCAAAGCAGTAAGTCCAAGCAAGAAAAAAAAATTAAAAATTAGATTTATTTCTTACATTCCTTTGGCTGTGAAAACTCAGTTTCTCTATTTGCTGTAAGAATTTAAAGTCTATCTTAGCCCACTTTTTTTGGGTGTTTGAATATCAAAGTCCACATGTACTCTATGAACGAGACTGCATTTCTGTGAAGGCATACAAGGTTTCAATCAAGGACCTGTCCTGGTCTTGTGAAGAATTCAAGTAGCTGTCAGAGATGTCACGCTGCATTGACAGCCTGCCCTTTGATATTGAAGCAAACTGGATGCAATATTCTGCCTGGCTATACACCATACAACATCTGTGCAACCTGAATAGAGCAATCTTCATGCTAATCAGGTATCAGTATCATCATAACCATGCGATGACAGAACCACCTCCAGATATACCGGGAGATGCTTGGCATCTTAGCAACTGCCACCTCAGGATTATTAACTAATTAATGCTTAAAAATCACCATTGCTGGGCTGGGCTACAACAAAGTTATGTCATGCAAATCTACAAGACAAACAGCCTAATCAGCCTCTACTGTAACAGATTTGGTTGAGGCAGGTACCCACTTATATGCTAAGCTAAATGTAGGTTAATGAGTGATCTAGTGGAGATGATTTTAACTAATAGTGGCAAACATTTTCCCTATAATAGGGAGGAAAAGGCACTGTTATAAACCAGCCAAACAGTTCCTTTGCCTTTCTAAAAAAAAAACTCTAGAAAAAAAACTTCACACAGAAGAGTCTTGACAATGTAAAATCTGGTCATTGACAGGGCACCAAACAAGGTATCTAAAAATCAGAGGTAGAAATGCTGCTAATGATGATTCTGCAGAAACAAATGGGGGAAATCTAAAAAAAAACAGCTTTACCAAGAAAATGTTAAGCCCAAGCAGGGTGGTCTCAAATGATCTATTCTTATGTCACATCCAAGATCTTTGACTACAGCTCGATATGTCTTGTACCAAAAAAAACCATAGGATTTATTTTTCTATTTTAAAATAAACCAAATCAGACTAAATCTTAAAGAGTACAGGCACTAAATGTTATAGTATCCGCCACCATTTCACCCTGAATGGAGGGGAAGGCAGGTGAGGGATATGGTAAAGAGCTATTAATGTTTCCCATTTTAAAAGAAGTTACAACAATGATGGAGTCAAAATTAAAACAGAAGTAAGTGTGAAGAGTTGTATTCAGACTCAGGCACAGTGCGACATCTCCCTGAGTCAGGTGCCAAATCAAATGCTAGCCTCGCACATTTTAGTTAAGGAGGAAACTAGGGTCAAAAGACAGGTCAACACGAAGTTGTTTAATACAGTTCAAAAAGGTGGAAATCTAATGACACAGTAGCAGCATTCCTCTGCAAATGGTGTTTGTTTTAACATGTATTGCTCCCTCAGGTTAATGGCAGACATTTTAACCCTGCTGCACTTGCGTGCAAAACTAGCTCAGTTCTCATCACTGCTTATACACACCTCCTAGTGGCCAACTCTTCTCATGAAAGCCAGAAAAGGCTGCACACCAACTCGCCAAAAAATATTTTAAACATTCATCGAACCGTTTGTTTTACTTCGGAAGCTTCTTCAGAACGTGCGCAAAAATAGTATAAAGCTTTTTTGTATGTGTCATAGCGGGAATACAAAGCTTCACCAAGCTAATTCTTGGGATGGAGGGATTGTCCTGTGAGAAAGAATTAAATAGGCTGAGTCACTATTCTCTGGAACTCAGAATAATGAGAATGATCTCATTCAAACAAAAATTTCTTATGGGGAAAACAAGGTAGATGGGTAGATGCGGGAAGGATCCTTTCCTGGGGATGCCCAGTACCAGGGATCACGGCCTCAGAATCAGGACAAACTATTTACAACTGAAAATAAGAAGGAAATTTTTCCACTTAGTGGGTAGCAAACCTTTGGAATTCTCTGCCCTAGAGGGCTGTGGAGGTTTAATCATGGAGTATCTTCAAGATTAGCAAAATATTTCTACATATTGGTAGTGAAGGAGGCATTTGGCACATTTGCCTTCATTGGTCAGTGGAGTGGATGTCAGAGTTGGGAGGTCATATGACTGGACAGGACATTGGCCACTTTTAGAATTGAACTGCGCACAATTCTGGTCTCCCTGTTATGAGAAAAAAAAATGTTGTTAAACTTGAAAGACTTCTGAAAAGATTTACAAGGATGTTGTCAGGGCTGGAGGGTTTGAGCTACAGGAAGAGGCTGGGGCTATTTTCCCTGGAGGCTGAGGGGTGATCTTACAGAAGTTTATAAAATCACGAGGGCCATGGATAGGGTGAATAGCCAAGGACTTTTCCCCAGGGTATGGGAGTCCAAAAATAGAGGGCATAGGCTTAAAGTGAGAGGGGAAAGATTTAAAAGGGGCCTAAGGGGCAACTTCTTCATGCAGAGGGTAGTGCATGTATGGAATGAGCTGCCAGAGAAAATGGTGGAGGCTGGTACAATTACAACATTTAAAAAAGGTACTATGGGTCATTTAGCATGGCCAATCTACCGTAACTTGCACATCTTTGGACTGTGGGAGGAAACCAAGGCACCCGGACAAAACTCACGCAGACATGGGGAGAACGTGCAAACTCCACACAGTCACCCAAGGCTGGAACTGAACCCGGAGTCCCTGGTGCTGTGAGGCAACAGTGCTAACCACTGGGCCACCGATGTTTTGTTCTAAAGCAGTGTCCACCTTCACAACTGCAAATGACGAGCTCAAGTCTCTGATATGTGACTTGAGCCCCATATCCAACTTAATTCAAACAGGATACCCAGCTCCTGCAGTGACTCAAATGGTTAGACTGATGCATGGATCTGTTCGTGTAGAATTACCTGATCTGAACAGAGGCAGCAGCATCCACTTCAGTTGGTACCATGGGTGGATGGGGTGGGGGAGTGAGAGGGAGAAGGTGGAGGAGAGGGAGAGGCAGCACGGTGGTTCAGTGGTAAGCACTGCTGCCTCACAGCACCAGGGTCCTGGGTTCAATTCCACCCTCGGGTGACTGTGAGGTTTGCATATTCTCCCTGTGTCTGCTCTGGTTTCCTCCCACAGTCAAAAATGCGCAGGTTAGGTGGACTGACCATGCTAAATTGCCCCAGTGTTCAGGGATCTGTTGATTAGGTGGCTTATAGAGGGGAGGGTCAGTGTGGACTTCTTGGGCTGAAGGGCCTGTTTCCACACTGTAGGGACTCGATGAATCTATGTAACGTGAATGTTGAGGTCCTGATCAGCACATCGCAGCCCACACAAACGGTGAAAAATCTCTGACTACTTTGTTGCAAGGTAGTTCAATCGATTATTTACAAACGTTAGCCAATGAGCTTGGTCACATAGCAGAACCGATTCTTACCCAATACAATGTAAACCCTGCTTTAGTTTAGATTGTCTTCGTAACACTAAATGCGTTTTATTGCTTCTCCATACAAGCAGATGCCTCGCTGGGCTTTGCTGTGCAGTTAAGTGTTCATTTTCTTTAATAAAAGGTACACATGTCAATTCAACTCTACAGAATAGAACGGCAGGGGGAGAGGGGGCAGTGGTTTGGAATACAGGTTTTCCCATCAGTAGGTCAGATAGTGTACAGTAAGAAGTACAACAAAAGTAAAATGCTAGGGGATGCTGAAAACAGTAATTATAAATAGAAAATCTTGGAAACACTCAAGTCAGGCAGAGACAGAGAGAAAAGGTGGGGGAGGGGGGAAAAACGGGTACGTGGGGAATTCTGAAAATAGGTCATAAGCCTGGAATCCTAACTCTGCTTCTCTCTCCACAGACCAACATGCAGAAATGTTAAAATGAGAAAACACTTTGCAGAAGAAATAAATAGTCAGCAAACCAGGCAGCGCCTGTGGAGAGAATTTAGAAATGTAACCATTTGCAAATACAGAGCCTGGGAGAAGTTAGAGAGAAAGACACAGCCAGAAGGAATTCTGTCTGTTCAAAGACCTCTAGAAGCCTTTTTGATTCAATAAATCCAATGCAAATCCACATACACTGCAGAAAAAGGAAACTGTCATCATATGTGGTACAGAGGATTCTGCCTCGGATTACATTAAGTTCACCTTTCAATCCTGCACAGAAAGCTGAATGTGCAACTGCATTTTTAATTCAGCCTGCAGGAAGTAGCAGAGAGACACAAATATGAAACAATAAAATGTGCTGATATAAATAAGCAATTAGAAGTAACACCAGACCCTAAAGAAAACAGAAGGGTTGGGAGGAAGTGAGCTTCCTACGTGCAGCTGAACAACATTTTCAGAATGACAAAGACCAAAGCTACAATTTGTAATCTGTGTTTTTGTCACCTCTGGACTAAAGTCCCATGGTCTCTCAGCTAACCACCAAAATTTCCAGCCTTCAAGAGCTTCAGCTCAACCCAAAACACTGCTGCCTGTAACTTCTCACCACCCCAGTCACCAACCTACTCTGGATCCTGATCCAGAAGCTTCTCAGCCAAACGTTCATATAGTCCTATCCCTCTTTAGGCAGCCTTATCCAGTCTTCCAAGGAATTTTGGCCTTTTTTACTTTTCCGACCTTTGTTCCTTTGTCGAAGCCCCAAACTCCAGAGGAGCAGCAGTAGGCCATTCAGCCCTTCAAGTCTGCTCCACCAGTCAACGAGATCATAGTTGATCTTCCACCTCAACTCACTTCATAATTCCCATGTCCCTTAATATCTCTAATATCCAGAAATCTATAATTTTATGTTGATCCTGCTCAATGACTAAACCCACACAGCTCTCTGGCATAATGAATTCCAAAGATTCACCACCTTGAGTGAAGAAATTTCTCTTCATTGCAGCCTTAAATGGCCACTCTCTGGTTAGGAAATTGTACCTCCTTGCTTTATGCCCAACCAGCTAAAGTAACATTTACACCACTGAGCCCCATAAGGATGTTGTCTGCTTCAATGAGCAGCTGGCTTGGTTGACACTACATCTACAAATATTCACTCCCTCCACCATTGATGCTCAGTAGCTGCAGTGTGTACCACTTACAAGATCAACTGCAGAAATTCACCCAAGATCCTGAGATAGCTCCTTTCAAACCCACAATCTCTGGGCAGACAAGGGCAGCAGATACATGGGATCATCACCATCCTCAAGTTTCCCTCCATTCACCATCCTACCTCGGTTCCTTCACTGTCACTGAGTGAAATTCCTGGAATTCCCTCCATAACAGCATTGTGGGCCTACATACAACACATGGACTACACGAATTCAATGTGACAGCTGACCACCACCTTCTCAAGGGCAACTGGGGATGGGCAATAAATGCTGGCCAGCCAGTGATGCCCACGTCCCATGGGCATGATTGATTTTTTTTTAGAAAAACTAATTTTTCTAAGCTCCAGAGAACTTAGGGTCTGTCTCTCTCAAAACCTCTACTCAAATTTTTGTTTGTTCACCTTCCCCAAACTCTCTTCACGCGATCAAGACTGGAATTTTCTCTGATAATGCTGTTAGGACATATACTGAAATATTTTACCACTTAAAAGATAGTATAATCTCATGTTCATTCAACCCTTTTGTACAATTAACACAAGGTTAAAATAGTACAGAGTATCAGCAGGATAGAATCATAGAACCTCTACAGCATGGAAGCAGGCCATTTGGCCCATCGAGTCCACACCAACTCTCCAAACAGCATCACCCCTGGACCCAACCCCTACTACCCTATCTTTGTAACTCTGCATTTCCCACAGCCTGAACATCTCTGGATACTACAGGACGATTCCCACGGCCAAGCCACGTAACCTGCACATCTTTGGACTGTGGGAGGAAACTGGAGCACCCGGGAGGAAACCCACACAGACAGTGGGGGAAGAATGTGCAAACTCCAATCAGTCATCTGAGGTTAGAATCAAACTCACGACTCTGATGCTGTGAGGCAGCAGTGCTAACCACTGAACCACCATGCCACTCTGATGTTGAGATTCTTTTTTACTCTGGGATCAACCTAGAGTGGTCCCCATCTTTACTTGCCTGTTTAAGGCTATTGCTTTGTTGCAAATGTTGCAAAGCTGCAGGCAGGGACATTAGAAACTGCGTGGCTTGGTAATCTCTCCAGCCTTTTCCTGTATTTTCTGGTCCCTAAACAAGTGACAAGAGTTTATGAATATTTGCTTCAGGTTCGATGGGTAGGGAAAAAAAAAGGTCATAGTAGTAACATTTGTCTTCTTTATTTAGACTCTTAAAAAAGGTTGCTATGCCAAACTATATTTCTTCCTATTTTCTCCTTCCCCAGGTTCTGCTTTTCCAGGGTTGCAAACTGACTCACCCCAGTTTGGTTTATAAATAGTCATTGGGTAGTACAGAACTTGCAAATTGCTGAAAAAGAGACACATTGTCTAAACTTCTTGTCTTGCACTCATCAGGACAGATTCAAGAATATCACATTTCAAAGAGAACGATAACTTGTGTTGCTTGAGAAAGTGAGTGCTGATTGGTCAGCAAGTTGACTATGATTGGACGGGGTGTTGGCAATGGAGAATGCAGCATGGAACTGTTTTCCTCCCCAGTTTTTGTTCAAATTAAAAAAAAGGCAAGACAACTTTTCCGTCGTTTATAGTGCAGTATAAATTGTCATTCCCTTTGATATTTAGTATTATTTTATCTGTGCTGACGAGTGCAAGATGAAAAGCTTCAACAGCATTTCTCTTTTTTTTAAGTCAGCAACATCTGGTTTAAATAAATTCCACTCTTTGACCCCTATTTTAAGCAACTTTCTGTCCTTTTCAGATGCAATTCATTTCTCATGTGGTTGATAGTTTCAGGCCATTGCTGACAGAAAAAAACAGCTCAGGATGAAGCACAAACCAAGGGTGTGCTCTCGTAGAGTATGCTGTTCTTCACATTGATATTTAACTCCTGTTTGTTGGTTACAAAGCAAGAAAGATACTGCCACTTGAATTTGAGACTGATTTTACAGGATCAGTTGGGGTGTATTTGAAAAGGTGCCTTAAATTTTTATCACAGGCACTAGCTTGTAAATAAGGCATTTCAAAGTGATCCACAATCCATTCTCAGTACCTCCAGAATTTCTGCCAGTTGGACAACAAATTAGGCACCTGTTTTAGCTGAATTCTACCGTAAATTCCACTCCCACTAGCCTGCTTTTGAAGCCCCAACATGTGGGCAAAGACAACAGCGCATGGTTCGTTCAACGAGAAAACAGAAAGAATTAAAGGAGCCATAAACAAAGAGTTTAAAGAGAGAGGACAGAACTGACATCTTGAAGCAGAGAAAAGTCTAAATAGGAACAAGGATCCCTCATTCTCGACAAATAGTACGCTCCTGCGTATTAATGACAAAATTCAAATATAAACAGAAAATGCTGGAATTACTCAACAGTTAGACAGGATTTGTGGAGAGAGAAACAGCATTTCACATTGACAATCATTCATCCATAGGGATCAGGCCTCAACCTTTTATAATTTACATGAAAAACTTGAGTGAAGACAGTGTGTTATAGCCACGTATGATGACAGAATAATAGATGGGAAAGTAAGTTGCGAGGAGGACACAAACAGCCTGCAAGGGATCAAGTGAGTCGGGAAAAAAAAAACTTGACAAACAGTATACAAAGCGGAAAAACGTGAGGGTATTCATTTCAGTGGGAAGGAGAGAGAAACAAAATATTACTGAAATGGAAAGACTACAAACTATGCTGCAGTACACACACCATTTTGGAGTTGAAAAGGAATTGCTGTTCCTTCATTGTTCTGGAGTCAAAATGCCTGAAAATTTCTCCCTAAAAGCATTGTGGGTCTACCCAAAGCCAATGGACTGCAGGGGTTCAAGAAAGCAGCTCATCAGCAAGGGCAGTTGGGCATGGTGCAGTAACAGTGTTTTCTTAATTGTATACAAGAACAGAGTTTTGCCTTTCAAAACTTTTAGACTACTTTTGTCACCTCATCAACAATATAAATTTTCATAAATGTTTATTTACAAATACAAGACACACTGCCCGGTCAAAAAGCTGTATGGCAATGGTCCAAACCATTGCACCATCAACTATGAATTAGAAGATGGGGATTCAAGTCTCACTCCAAAGACCTAAGCACAATCACCCAGGGTGACACCCCACTGCAGCAGAGGGACAAAGGTGTGGCCTTTCAGATGAACGGTCTGCTCTCATGTAGATGCAGAAGATTCCACAGTGATTTTTTTTTGTTTTATAAAGCTCAGGTTTGTACTGCATCCTGTTCCGTTCACCGTATTTAGGATTGGGGAGGGTCCTCGAGAGAGGGTACATAGGAGATTTATCAGAATGGTTCTGGGGAAGGGAGATTTTTAAGCTATAGACTAGATGGAAGAATCTGTTCTCTTTGGATAAAAAGGAAATTATGACAGATCAGTTGATTTTACAAAGGACTACTGGACACAGATGGAAAATTGCTTCTTCCCTAGCATCTACAGAGAACAAACATGGAATTGATGGGCTGTTAAAGACGATTACTGGATTAAAAACCTCTGGTTTATCCAGCTGCACCTACCCATGGGTTGTCCTAGGGCAGGATGTAGTGTGAGGCTAACTTAAATTATACAAAGACCAAAAATGTAAATAAACTGCTCATTGGAAGTGGAATTACAACAAATCACCAAGAATTCCATACTCCACACACCTGCTTGCAATCCTCCATTCCTGCATCAACTTTGCTTTCCTTCCTGACCCCAGTACATTATACTATTTCTCAAGGCAATAATCAGACATCAGCCTCCGAGCTCCTACGGTCATGGACAGTTCACATCACTGCAACTTCCTCAAAGTGCATGTGGCTATCCCATGGTAATCCTTCCTGTATAACTTTGTTAGCCTTCCAAGTGGAGTGGTTAACGTGGACCCAATATTGCACCACTTTACACTGACAGTCATGAGGACTGCAAACTTGCTGCAGATCTGATTCTACTCAATAGCACTTACCATTCAGCATATAACACACTGATGCACTGCTCCCCTGTAATCCACGCTAACACAATAAATTGAGAAGGATATGCAATCATGGAAGGCACTGTCTAAATGCAAGTTTTCTTTACTTCTTGATTTGCATTGCGCTTCGCAGCCAGGATTCTCTACGCAAAAAAAGAAATATGACAACACAAGAATTTGTTCACAGTTGCTGACTTCCTCACTTGGTCCTTTGTTTGGTGTCTGTGACCAAGAGCTGAAATTAGCGTTGCAGATGCACAAAACAGCAAATTCCTGTGACCAACCTCCGCTGCAAGAGCTTCTGAATGGGTGAATAACTTTCACAAGGCTACTCCAGTTCCGACCACTATATCCGAAATAAAGGCACAGTGGGCGACGATGAAGGAGCTGCATTTTCTACTGAGGAGGTGTGTCCTTCACATGGTCTCATGCCACTTTGCTTTCACATGGAAAGCTCAGCATTGTTACAGCCAAGATTCTCAAAAAAAATCAAACATTCCTTATGGCCGACCAAGTTTATCCAAAAAAAGTAGCTGAGCCCAACAATTAGGATGGTTTCTGTTTTAACCTCAGTGTTTGTCCAGTCACTGGCCATAAAAAAGGTAAACAAGTCAAAATAACCCCCTGACATTGACCTTGGTCATGTCCACCAACTTCATCCCTATCTCAGCTCATCTGCTGCTAAAACCTGCATTCATGCCTCGCTTAGTACCAGAACCAACTATGCCAACACGCCCCTGGCTGGTTTCCCACATTCTACCCTCCATGAGCTTACGGTCATCCAAAACCCTGCTGTCCATGTCTTAACTTGTACCAAGTGCCATCTCCCTCCACCCCTGCCCTCTGACATGCATTAATTTTACATTAGCTGTATTTCCAAATCCCTCCATAGCCTCACCCCACTTCTCTCAAACCTCCTCCAGCTTCTCAAACTCCTGGCTGTTCTTTTGCTAATTCTGGCCTTTTGAACATGATCAGTCTTAAATTGCTCTGCCATCAGTGTCAGTGTCTTCAGTTGCCCAGGCCCCAAGCTCTGGAATTCCCTCTCTACACTCCTCTACCACACTTTCTTCCTCAAAGGGCTTCATCAAAAACTACCTCTCCTTAACCAAAGCATTTGGTTACCTGACCTCCCTCTCTGTGATTCAGCAACATATTACTTAAAAATACTCTATGATGTGCTTTGTGATGTTTTATTCTGTTGAAGGTTCTGTATAAGATACATTTTTATTGATTATAGTGGCTATAATGTAGCAAAACATCCCAAAGGGATTTCAGAGATTGTGTTGCATGCTTGAAAAGACACCAAACAATAGAAGGGAGAGGAGTGAAGTTAAGAGGAAGGATTAGAAAGTCCAAGTAACAGGGATGTTATGAAGATATAGATCAATGCTGATTGATAATAGACAACACACAAAACTACACACACAGGGAAAGCGTAGTAGGAGTGGGTCTAAATGGACAGCTAATTCTAAGTGGAGCTAAAGGCCAGATGGTTGACTGTAAAATTCTGTGAATAATCCCCAAGTAAGTTAGTAGGTAAAAAGGTTTTGCGAAGTTGGATTCTATGATTAGATAATTAAGGTATCAATGGGATGAACTTTGAAGAGACAAAAAGGTCTTACATTTCATATTTTTCTTTGGTTTGTGTTCCAGTACCAACTAAAAATCCCACTATTGGGGACTGCAAACTGCCCAGGCTAGTGGCTTGTGTACAAGAATATAACTGGGGCAGCACGGTGGCTCAGTGGTTAGCACTGCTGCCTCACAGCACCGGGGACGTGGGTTCGATTCCATTCTCCCAATGTCTGCGTGCCTTTCCTCCGGGTGCTCCGGTTTCCTCCCACAGTCCAAAGATGTGGGGGCTAGGTGGATTGGCCATGCTAAATTGCCCACAGTGTTTAGGGACGTGAAGATTAGGAGGATAGGTCTGGGTGGGGTGCTCTGTGTGACAGTGTGGACTTGTTGAGCCAAAGGGCCTGTTTCAACACTGTAGGGATTCTATGGATTTTATGATGACATTGGGTCTACTTAGCACTGTGTCTAACAGCATGGCTGAAAACAAAACCTCAACATGGGTGAAAGCTAGATATACTAATGTAAAGAGCAATCAGAACTTCACAATGCATCAATGCCCCTTCAATCCGCATAAAAACAGCCATTATACAGAGAGAAAAAATAAAAGACTTTTTGATAAATCATCTTTCATAACATCAGGATGGCCCAGAGCATTTTACCCCAATGAAGGGGTTTTTGAAGTGCAGACATTCTCTATCTTACAACAACACAGCAGCCAAGACACACACAACGCAATTTCACAAAAAGCCATGTGATAATGACCAAATAATCTGTCTTTTTGTGGTGTTGGTTTTGAGGGAAAAATATCGTCCAGGACTTCAGGACAAACTCCACGGTCTTTCTTCAAAGATAGAGCCACGGCATCCTTTACATCCACATGAAGCAAACGAACATCAGTTTGATGTCCCAACAAAGCATCTCTGAAAGCACAGCACTAAGTACTATACTGAAATGTCGTTCCAAGATGCGTGGGACTTGAACCCACTTCCTACTGACTCAGAAGCAAGACTGCCACCCGCTGAACCACAGCTGACACCCAAGTACTTAGTTATAGTTAGACTGCAGGCATTGGAGACTGCACACTTATACCTTTATCTAATATTATGCTCTCTGATTCATACCCAAAGTGGCATTAATAAGAGGTACACTCAGAGTCAGTGAAAAGAGAGGCAGAATAAAACTTGAAAGGAAGTATCATTAGTAATTTAAAAAATGAAGTGGCAGATACCAGGAAGTGTTTCCAAAGCATGTGATATATTGCAGTGAGCTACAAATACTTGTTGCACTATTGGGGGAATCCAGCCCTAGTTGAAGCCTCCTCTCTCTATTTACTTCAACAGACACAAATAGTTTAAAACAGTTTGCTGCACGTTAGAGGTGCTCCATTAACTTGGTAAACTGCCCATCAGAAGGAAAGAAAAATCAGCATCACAATCTAAAAATCACTGCCTCCAATGTCAGACATAACAACGTTGGATCTCCAGCTCAAGAAGCAGCTAAGATTAGTTGAGATTGTTCATTTTAAGCCAGTTCAAAGCAGTTAGTTGCTGAGAACTGTCTCACCGCTTATCTAACAGGTTACAATAGCAGGAAAAGGTGATGGGAAAAAAAACCAGGATCCCCTCATCTCTGTTCGATTTTTATTCAATGACAGTGACATAGCAGTGACTAGCAAGACAACAGTTAGCCCTGCAGAACTCAGTTCATCATAGTACCACACGTATCAGTGGATTTGGATTGCAGTTGGGAAGCAAATGCCAATTAAAGGATGCAGACACTAAAGCAAAACACAAACAAGTCAAGAATAACCTGCTCCCTCCTCCAACCCATTTTCAGGGCAGGGGCATCATTGGCAAGGCTGGCACTTCTTTCCCATCCTACTGAGCCTCCCAGAATATTAAGATCTAGTGTTCAATACAACGGAAAGGCTTGCAAGATCGGTCCAGAGGAGGATGAAAAGTCAATCACATTTCAATGGGACTTGCTTGGCAGGGGAGGGACCATCATCAACAAGGTGGGTCTTCCAGGCCTGTGCAAGCTTGTGCTGCTTTGGGTTTGATTTCTTTCAGTAACAGGGGGTTCAACAGAGACAGTCCTTCTTGCTTTTTGGTACTGGAATTTCACAGTTGCTGGTTTTCCTTCTGGTGGAGCTTGGGAGATAGGAAACTCAACAGAGCTGAGAATCCTCACGGCAGAGGCACTAATTGTTTTTCCATTGGAACAGCCTGTGCATCTACACAGCCCCACCTTCCAGTCATCGATGTGATACTTTCCTCACCAGGTACACCAACACCATCAAGGATGGCTTTCAGAATCTGGACCTGAAAATGACAGGTCGAGGTGTCCTTGAAGGTGGACAGTTATGGAGTAATTCTCTACCATCCCACCACAGCTTTGTTATGTGGAAAGTTAGGGCTATGTTGGGCTGCCCAGAGTTTGTCACACCAAGATAAAACATCAATGGCAACTGGAGGACACTCAAATCGGTGAAGGACACTCTTTGGTCTGCCTGGAACTTCCAATGCAAAAAGAGATGTCCAAGACAGAGTTAAAGATTGGCACATTCCAAAGTGCAGGACTAAGTGCTGAGGAATGCTGTAAAGCACGGTGCAGTCAGAAAAGAGGTGCAATGGGGAAAGGCCACAGTGCGAGGCCTTTCAGGCATAGTACGCCGAGGAGCTGGAAACCATGATAACCTGTTGGAGCTATATGTTTGGCATGTTATGAACATTTAAAACTGCAGTCAATTGCAGCAGTTAACTAAACAAGTTAGGGAAAGCATCAAAACTTCAGGTAAAAGCATATAACTGGACAAAAATTAGTGGCAGGTCAGATAATTGGACAGGATATAAAAATGATAGAGAACAATTAATTTTTTTTCCTCTTGATCGAGATTTTAAAGTTTGAGAGGAAGCAAGCTAGGGATATGAAATGAATAGTCAGAGTTTCTGCAGGTATTTAAAAAGGAAAAAAATAGGTAGAGTGAGAATGGAAACTTAATAGTAGATAATACGGAAGCAGCAGATAAAATGTACAAATATTTTCTTCTGTCTTCACTGGAGAGAATACAATAAACATTTCAGTGATGGCTGTAAATCAAGAGGCGTAAGGAAGAGACAAACTTAGCGAAATTACCATCAGGAGGGAAATGGTACTAAGGAAATTGATGGAGAATGAGCTGATAAGTTCCTGGGTCCAGATAGATTGCATCCTATGGTCTTAAGAGGTTACAAATGAATTAGTAGAAGCTTTGATCATTTTCCAAAGTTCGCTCTATTCAGGAAAGGCGCCATCCGACTGGAAAATAGTAAATATAGCCCCTCTATGCAAGGAAGGGAGACAGTAAACAGGGAACAATAGGTCAGTTAACCTGGTATGTTGTGAGGAAGGTGTAGACTCC
Source organism: Rhincodon typus (assembly GCF_021869965.1). Classification (NCBI taxonomy): domain Eukaryota; kingdom Metazoa; phylum Chordata; class Chondrichthyes; order Orectolobiformes; family Rhincodontidae; genus Rhincodon; species Rhincodon typus. The sequence goes on from NC_063350.1 coordinate 52,182,793, forward strand.
ATTCATTAAAGTGATTATAGCTGAATACGTAGAAAATTGGGTGCAATCAGCATGGTGTCAAAGGGAAATCATGCGCAACCAATATGTTGTAGGTTTTTGAAGGAGTAATATAGGGACTGTTGTGGTGCAGTGGTAGTGTCCCTACCCCTGGACCAGGAGGCCCAGGTTCAAATAACATACCTCTGGGGTAGGTGGGATGACAGCTATAAACAGCTTGATTAGAGAAAAAAAAAATAGGTGGAGGAGTAATATGGGGGGCCCTCTTTTGGTACAGTGAAAGTGTCCCTTCCCTGAACCAGGAGGCCTGGGTTCAAGTCCCACCTGCTCCAGAGGTGCGTAATAACACCTCTGAACAGGTCAATTAGAAAAATAGGTGAAGCAGTATTATATAGATGCTCTTTGTGGGGCAGTGGTAGCATCCCAACCATTGAGCTAGAAGGTTCAGATTCAAATACCACGTGCTCTAAGAGGCTTATTGTGAAGTTTCTCAACAAGTTGATTAGAAAATCTGAAGGAATAATGTGTGTTGTGGATAAGGAAGTCTGTAGATGTACTATACCGGGATTTCTAGAAGGCATTTGATAAGGTGCCACAAAGGTTTAGAGTGTTGTATGGAGTAACATATTAGCATGGAAAGACGGCTGGCTGTCAGACAACACAGTATGCATAAATGGGTCTTTGATTGACTAGATGCAACGAGTTGAGTCCTGTTGGGGTCTCAACTTTTTTTTTTTTTTTTAACAATTTATTATCATGATTTTGATAAGGGGAGCGAAGGCTAAATGTGCAGACAAGACCAAGATGGGTAGGACCGCATGCGGTGAAGACAGTAGGGCTATGATAGACAGACAGACAGAGCGAGTAGGCAAAAATTTAGTAGATTAAGTACAATGTGGGAAAATGTGAAGTTGTTAACTTTGACAGGAAGAATAAAAGGAGCAGATTATCACTTCATTGGAGAACATTTACAGAATTCCTATGAATTCAGAGGGATTTTGGTATTCTAGTGCACAAATGACAAAAATGTATTACTTAAATTAATCAGGTACAGCACATAATCATGCAGCTTAATGGATGGCGTTATTTGTTGGAGAGGAATTGAACTTACAAATGAAAAAAGATACTATCAGGAATAGATGGGAAAATGGAATTCTAAACACAATCAAATCAGCCTTGGTGTTTTTGAATGGTACAGCAGGTTCAAGGAGCTGAATGGTCTATTTCTACTCCTATCTTGTATGCTCATATGTAATACTTACAATGTAGTAAGAGACATGAAGAATTGGAAGAAACAGAGTTGAGTTACCCCTATACCATAGCTTTTATTTTCCACAATAACCTTTTGCACTTCACGTAATGTCAACATTCACTAGTCATGTAATGATTTATATTTTAATACATTAAGAATAAAGCATTCATTATGAAAAATACATGTTCCTAAGGGACTATCCCAACTCAAAGACGCCTGTCACGAGCAGGATCCGTCTCCACTTAAATAAATGATTTTGAGGGGTGACCTTAGAGGTTTATAAAATCATAAGGGGCATAGATAAGGTGACTAGCAAAGGCCTTTTCCCTAAGGTGGGGAGAGTTCAAACTTGGGGCTTTGTTTTCGAGGTGAAAGGAGAAAGATTTAAAAAGGATTTGAAGGGTAACTTTTTGTTTTAAACACACAGAGCGTGGTTCATGTGTGGAATGAATTGCCAGAGGAAGTGGTGGATGTTGGTACAGTTACAACGTTTAAAAGACATTTTGAGAAGTACATGAATAAGAAAGGTTTGGAGGGATATGGGCCAAACGCAGGTAGGTGGGACTAGTTTAGTTTGGAAACCTGGTCAGCATGGACTAGTTGGATCGAAGGGTCCGGTTCCGTGCTGAATTACATGTGACTTGCATCATAGAGTCAACCAGACTGGGCAAGGATAGCTGTGGCCCCGAAAAAGCACAAGGGGTTTGGATTTTATGATAATCAGACAGCTTCATGGTCACTTTGACTGTTTGCCAAATGTAAAAAAAAATTAAATATCCCAGGTTGTGTTTTTTTATTAAATAGAGTTCAGAATTCTGAAAATGCCATGATACAACTCATATTCCAACCACCTGGATTATTAAGATCACAACAGATTTTGAAAATGGAACACTAGATAAACAAACCAGCCTGTCACATACCCAGCAACCAGAGAAAGCTGGCTTCGTTTTTGAAAGCTCTCACTTTTGAATATTTGTGCAAACACAAAACTCAACACTAACTCTTGTACTCTGACTTGACTAGTTTGTTTGAAAACAATGAAAAACAAATCTAACGTATGGACCAGACAGAATGAGAGACAGAAATAGAAAAAAGGTGCATTTTCCAGATTTCCAGCCTGAAATCTACAGGAAGGCAATTGCCAAGTCTCGCCTATTCAGGCCATTGCCTACATAAAAACCTACTTTGAGAACCAATGGTTCTGCGTATTTGTCAACATATCATGCCACATAGGAAAGGAGACAGCTTGATTCCAATTATAGTTGAGTTTCCAATCACAACCCTGATACCTATTTATGTATAATTATGTGGGTTTACAAAAGTCAGTTAATATGGTCCAACTTTAGAGGGGATAAGGAGAACTGGGGGCTCAAACACATTATGTTTTGAACGGCAAGACAAGTCAACATGGCTTTCTAAAAAGAAAAGGAGATCAGATCAGATTCTCGGCTTTATGAATCGAAGCAGAGTTTAAAAGGATGCCAAGTTAAACTTTTATAAATGACTGGGTAGGCCTCACTCAGAGTATCACAGCTGGTTGTGGGAGCGGCTCTTTAAAATGAATGTCACAGCCTTCAAGAGGTTGCAGAGGAGATTCTACAGAGTGATGCCAGGGAATAAGGGATATGGGGAGAGCTGGAATTGTTCTCCATTTGAGACAGGGAGGTTAGAAGAGAGATTTTAAGAGGTCTTCAAAAAGATGAAGTGTTTTGAAAAACTGTTTCCATTGCCAGGTAGATAACCAAATTGACTGGCTGGAAAAAGAACTAGTAACAAGATAAGGAGAACTTTTCTTTAACAAAATTGAATACACTGAGCTGTCACAATCTAGAACGTACTGCCAGGGTCAGCAGTGGAAGCAGATTCGATCAAAAACGGGAGAAAGGGAACCATTTACAGGACTCAGTGGAGTGGGATGAATTGGAATATGTTTTGAGGTGCTGCTGAGGTTTCATGATGTTATTTGGCTGCACCTTTGGGGTTAAGAAACACATCAGCCATGATCAAATGGCAGAGCAGTTCGATGGGCCGAATGGCCTAATTTTATCCCTATATCTTATGGTCTTTAGGTAGGCATACTTTATGCTACACTTCTACGGATGCCAAGGATCATGCAGAACATCACTTTGCTTGTCGAAAAGGACTGTAATGCCATCCATCCTTCAGCTATAGAGAACCTTGGGCCCAACCCAAGATCCACTAAAAGCTACACCATCTACTCAGTCTTTTTGATGATACGTATAACAACAACAAGCCACGTTGCAATGATCCTCTTTACAAAACCACTCCAATCTTCACCCAAGGGGTGAAACCTGAGCCAGCTACAATTCCACACTCTTATGGATTATGTAAAATAAACTGAGTCATGGACACCAATCCCAGCTGCTTTTGGTTTCACTGCTATCGCAAGTCAGAGCAGTCAACATCAACCCAGAAGTGCAGTTCTTGAATAGGACATTATTTACGCATCTCTCAGGCGATCAGCCACACATTTTTAATACTTCTGAACATGTTCACAAACACAGATGTGTTAGCATACCAGCTGCCACCAGGCTGCACACGCTTGATCTTGATCTCCCTCTCCCTCAAATAAAGCCTTTGGCCTATGTGATATGATACCATCCCAGAGAGAAGGGGAGGATCACATATTTTGGTTACTTTTTAGCAACAATATATTGGAGTTGCCTCAGCACTCTGCAATGCAAAGGTGAGGGATGGTGTGAGGGTGAACTGGGCAAGATTGGTTGGGAGGAGGGGAATAACCGGCCAATGCTCTCAGTACATATCAGAATGCCACAAATCTGTCTGACAAGTGATCATGTCGGGCTTCAGCTGGTTTGTGCTTCAGTAGCATTTTGACATTTTAGCATTTTAACTTTATGTAATACCCAACAAGTGTGAAACTGCTGATAGCAAACTGGCAACCCGTTCCACATCTTCCTCTGATAGTTATTTCCATTACCTTGTAACTGAAAATTTGGAGAGATATAACATAAGCCGTCAACTTGGGTGGCACAGTGGATCAGTCGTTAACACTGCTACCTCAAAGCACCACGGTCCCGGGTTCGATTCCACCCTCAGGTGACTGTCTGTGTAGAGTTTGCACATTCTCCCTGTGACCGCATGGGCTTCCTCCCACAGTCCAAAGATGCACAGGTTAGGTGGGTTGGCCATGGTAAATTGCTCATAGTATCCAGGCGTGTGCAGACTGGGTGGGTTAGCCATGGGAACTGCAGGGTTACGAGGATAGGGAGGGGATGGGTGGTGGTGGTGGTGGTGGTGGAGGAAAGCTCTTTGGAGGGCCAGTGTGAACTTGATGGGCTGAATGGCCTGCTTCTACACTACAGGGACCCTTTGATGCTATGAATTTATTGCCTGTTTCACAATTCTTACACAAAATGAAGACTAACCCCTCACTGTCCAGCTTAAAGATGATGATTGGCCTCTTATTTGGGGGTGGTGGGGCAGGTGCTCATGGAACATGATGTACTAGAGAGGAACGAACTGAGTGGAAAAATAACCTACCTCGAGGTATATCACTCAGCCTTAAAACAGGACAAATGGGCTTGCTGTCCATGTGTTTCTTGTCAATTATGAAAATCATGCCCAGCATTTCCTCAATAATCACAGCTCTGGCAATTGGTCATCTTCACCTTGGAGCTATAGAATACTGCACAGAAACAGACTCTTTGGTCCAATGCTTCCATGCCGACCAGATATCCTGAATTAATGTAGTCCCATATGCTAGTATTTGGCCTATAAATCGCTCGAAACCCTTCCCATTCATATATCCATCCAGGTGCCTTTTAAATGTTGTAACTGTACCAGCCTCTACCACTTCCTCTGGCAGCTCATTCCATACACGCACCACCCTCTGTATGAAAAAGTTGCCCCTTAGGTCTCTTTTACATCTTTCCCCTCTCACCTTAAACCTATGCTCTCTGTTTTAGTCTCCCTTACCCTGGGGAAAAAGACCTTGGCTATTCTCCCTATCCATGCCCTTCAAGATTTTACAAGTTTCTAAGATTCACACTTCAGCTTCCGACATTTCAGTGAAAATAGCCCCAACCTATTCAGTGTCTCCCTATAGCTCAAACCCTCCAACCCCAACAACATCCTTCTAAATCTTTTCTGCCTTCCAAGTTTAACAACACCTTTCCTATAGCAGGGAGACCAGAATTGTATGCAATACTCCAAAAGTGGCCTAACTAATATCCTGTACAGCCGCAATATGACTTCCCAACTCCTATACTCAATTCATTGACCAATAAAGGCAAGCGTACCAAACACTTTCTTCACAGGTTGTGTGTCATCACCTTTGGGCGCCACCCTCCTGATGAATATTCATGTCATCAAAAAAAGGAGAAGTTAACCAAAACTAGAAAAATGTAGCCATCAATACGTCAACAAAATTAAACAGAAACAAGTATCACTGCTGCAAAATTTAATTAAAATGCAAGAAAAAAAATGCACAGCAAGTCAGCTAACACCTGAAAGGGGTCAACATTCAAGCTGGGGCTATAATCAGTCTAATACATGAAATGTTAGTTTGCAGATGCCTTTACACAGTGCAATTTACCAATCAGAAGTAACAAAAACTGCAGACTCTTACCAATGTAACAACCTGATACTGACCATCAATATGCCAAGCAAACTGAAGAGAAGCTACAGTACTCTCACTAACCCTCTGAAAGTCCACTCTTTCAAAGAAGACTCAGATGTGCTTTTTATATTCATCTCTCAAGGAAATGGTTACGTATTCCACATCTACAAATTGAAGTTTTGAATACATGTTCCCAAAGCATTAGCCTAGGCTTCTGGATTAATAAACCAGCAATATAGCCATCAAACACCATTGCACCACAGTATACAGGCAACAGGATATTGACAGAATAGACGTTTACAGACAACGGGTAACTAACCAGGACAGCATTTTTTTCTGAAGGGTCTAGGCCCAAAACGTCAGCTTTCCTGCTCCTCTGATGCTGCTTGGCCTGCTGTGTTCATCCAGCTCTACACCTTGTTATCTCAGCATAGAATGATCTGGTTTCAGCCACAGGGAGGTTGTGGTAGGGAAGGTGATAATGCAAAGGTTGAAATGAACAATCTTCAACATTGGGACAATACAGAAACAGAGAAGAAGCTCCAAGTTGAACAGTATACCATGGCTTCAAATAGTCTGCTCCAGCGTGAGATCATTCTTGAAGAAGGGAGAATTGTTGCAAAGACTTCATAGCAGGAGCAGAAGGTCTGGGCCTCAGACTTTACAATATTAATTGGGAAGAAGCTGCAGCTCACCCAGAGCAGGATGTGGACAAGTTGATAACAGAGGTACTGGAGGAGTTTTAATTATCATAGAAGACGAACTGGTTGAATTGACCGCTTTTGCATGTGATGAGACAGGACACAACGCAAGAACTGATATTTATATAACACCTTTAGGGAGGAAAGCATCTTCACTGAATAGTAATCAGACAATAATCAAAGGGCCAACATCAGTTTAGACGATCAAAAGTTTGCTCGAAGAGGTTGATTTTAAGAAAAGAATTCCAAAGATTAGGCAAGACACAGTCACTAGTTGTAGGATGTCAAGTTAAGTGAAATTTTATCCTTTCACGCAGTGTGGCAAGGCCAACATTTGCTGTTGATTCCTAAGTGCTCTTGAACTGAGCATCTTGCTTGAGGTTTTTGCCCCCTCCCAAGGGCTGTTATAAATCAAGTACATTGCTATGGATCTGGAGTCAAGCTTAAGCCAAAATTTGGTAAAGATGGCAGATTTCCTTCCCAAAAGAGATCAGTGAACCAGTTGGGCTGTTAGAATAATTAAGGACAGTTCTCAGTACCAAGAATGTTTACAGTCTAGTTTTATTCATCGAATTTAAATTTCATCCCTATCATGGTGGGGATTTGAGTGCACAGCCTACACATGGGCCTCAGGGTTATTTATCCAGTGACATTACCACTAACTACACCATAATCTATCTGTGGGTAAGGCCGCAGACATGGAGGAACACAGTGTTCTTAGAGGGTTATGATCTGGGGGAAGTTACAGAAAGAGCGAGGCTATGGTGTTAGTCGAACACAGAATTAAAGCGAATGTTGCTGAACCAGGAGCCAAGGCCAGGCTAGGGAGCAAAGCGAAGATGGTTTTGGATGACTTCAGATTTACATAGTTAGTCACAGGAGCTGTACCACTTTCCATCAGCCATGTGTGACAGTCAGACCCCACTTATTCAAACCACAGTCCCATTCCCCATCCCCACAAACATCCACAGCAGAATAAAAAGTCTGTTCTCACAAAGGTGAAATTTTGAAGTGCACCGTACAGCACTGACTCCCTAAAGCCAGCCATATCCTTCAAGGCCAGAGGACAGTGCGTGCTCATCCTGACTTTTTTTTCTTTAGGACCCATGAGATCCGTGACAGTCTTTAGCCCGAACTGCAGCCGCAGGAGCTAGAAAGTTACAAACTGCTGGTTTATTGAGGAGGATGACAGGTGGAAGCCAGGCGGGAGGACGGAGCTGAAGGGAGACTTACCGAGCAGTAGGAGCCGGTGGGTCTGCTTGTACTCGCGCTTCTCCGCCTTCAGGCTCTTGTCGATGCTGCGGCTCCGTTTCTTATCCGCTTTGAGGCGGGCTTTCTCCTCAGACCGGAGCCGCTCTCTCAGCTGCCCGTCCGGATGCTCGTGTTGGCCAGCTTCGCCTTCCCCTCCGCCGGCGATGGCGTTGGTCGGCCGGCCCCCGGAGTACGCGATGCTGGAGGCGCTGTGGGGACCGATAAGCCGCGACCTGAGACTGTAACACGTCCCCATGGCTGTCACAATGTAACCGAGCAAATGGATACAACAAGCTGCTCGCTAAAGCTCCCCCGGCCAGGGAACCAACAACTTCAGCGGCTCCCTGTCACCATCTGAGCCCAACTCCCTCTCCCGAACACTAAAGGAATGGCCCAGAAATCCCTGGCCTCGATTCCTCCACACACTTTCACCACCCCCCAACTCCTCCTTCGGCTTTTTTTTTATTATAGAAACAAGATAACAGTTCCCTCGCTGCTACGTGATCAGGAAATGAACCTTCTTTTAAAACACATTACCGTAAATGACTGGCGCACTAAGCGAGGTGGGTGGGCTCAGGCTCTCGTTGTGACTTCCCACGTTTTAAATCATCCCTTTCCCTATCAATATTTTCTTCCAGTCTCTTTTCCCTCCCCTCCCCATTAACCTTTCTCTCCAGCTCAAAGCGGGTGGGGGTACACATTGCATTAGTCTATCTAAAACCCTTGGCAGATCTTAAAACGTGTGAGCTTTAATGGTATGGTTCAGTATAAAGCAAAAACATTCCGTTATTAATCTCTTTTTTATATAAAAAATACTAAGGCAGCGAGTAACAAGGTATGTGTACATTTCAGGGAAGCGTAAACAAATCTTAATTTCCCAAATCAAGCTTTTAACCCAGGAAGCTTAAATTATAGCCTGGAACTGGATAGCAAGTTTCTCTCTCATCACCATTAGTTTTGAAAAAAAAACTTGTGTTTATGTAGAGCTTTCCTGTCATAGTTTGTCAAGTCCACTCGACCCTTTAATGTTGTAGATACGACCGCCCATTCGCACAGGGCCGGCTCTCTCAGGCAGTGTTCTGTTAACCAGGAGAGACTCAGTATTTTGTCAGGTAGATCAGGGGTAAATATTCACCGAGGCATCGGGGTGAACTCCTCTGCTCTCCTTCAAAAGAGGGTCGATTCATCCACTTGAGAGGGCAGTTGGGGCCCTCAATTTGCAATCTCATCCAAAATACTGGCCCTATGATTCTTCAAAAGACAGGAACTGGAGTAGGCCATTCAGCCCCTCTAGCCTGTTGCATTCTAGATCATGGCCCCATATCTGCCTCAGCACCATTTTCCAGCACTAACTTCATATTCCTCAATTAAAAACTGAAACAAGTCAGGAAGCATCACTGGACCCAAAATATTAACTCTGATTCCTCTCCACAGATGCTACCAGACCTGCTGAGCTTTTCCAGCAATTTCTGTTTTTAATTCATATTCCTTAATCTCATTTGTGTCTAGAAATCTAGCAGTCTCAGACTTGAACATTCTCAATGATTGAATGTTCCTACCTCCTGGGGTAGAGAATTCTAAATATTCACCATCCTCTGAGTGAAGAAATTCCTTCTGATCTCAGGCTATAGTCATCCCCTTGTTCTGACATGATGTCCCCAAGAGCTGAACATGCTAGGGGAAAGGGAAACATCTTTTTTATCTACCCTGGAATAATAGTTTTATGTTTGTATGAGATCAACTCTCATCTTTATCCTCTACCCAAATCTCTTGCAATAAAAGCCAGGGTATTATTTGCCTTTTTAATTGTTGGCTGCGCCTACATGCTGGCTTTCACTGACTTGTGTACAAGGACACCCAAGTCCCTTTGGACATCAACAATTCCAAATCTTTCCCCATTGGAGAAATACTCTTCATTTCTCCTACCAAAGTGGATAACCTCACACTTATCAACAGTATATTCCATCTGCCATGCTCTTGACCACTTCCTCAGCTTTCATAAATCTCCTTGAAGCCTCTTTGCATTCTTTTTACCGCTCACATTCCCACCCAGTTCTGTGGCATCTGCAAACTTGAAAACCAGTGGCTCACCAAGGTTCCTTCCACTGCTTTTTCCAAACCACAAGCTCTACCACCTGGAAGGAAATGGGCAGCAGATGCATGAGAACACCACCACCTGCAAATTCCCCTAAAGTCACACACCATCCTGACTTGGAAGTATGTTGCTAATCCTTCACTGGGCCAAAACCCTGGAACTCCATTCTTAATAGCCCGGAGGGTGTCCCTATAAGCCAAGGACAGCAGTGATTCTAGAATGCAGCTCACCACGACCTTCTCCACAGCAATTAGAGATGGGCAATAAATTCTGTAGCCAGCCAAATTACGTTCTTTAAACAAGCAAAAAAGAAATCACATTTGTTTCCCACTCCGTCAGTTCTACACTAGAGTGCCAAGAATCAACCTTCACTTTTAGACCATAAGATTTAGGAGCAGCAGTAGGCTATTTAGCCCATCAAGTCTTCTCCACCATTTAAGGAGATTATGGCTGATCTCATCATCCTCAACTCCTCTTTCCTGTCTTATGTCCATAACCCCTGATTCCCTCAGTGATTAAAATCTATCTACTTCAGTCTTGAATATACTTAACAGCCCAGCCTCTATCGTCTTCTGCAGTAAAGAATTCCAAGGATTCACCAAAACTGTTCATAATATTCCAGCGTTGGTCTAACAAGTGCCTCGTATAGTTTTAGCAAGACCTCCTTATTTAATTCCCTTTGAAATAAAGGCCAATATTCCATTTACCTTTCCTATCACCTGCTAAACCTGTGTGATAGTTTGTTGTGATTTATTCACGAGGGCTCCCAAACCCCTCCACTGACCAGCTAAGAGGGTGGAATCCCTTCCGTTGGAATACATGAAATAGGAGCAATGTGAGGTCATCTGCACTCTCAAACCTGCTCCATCATTCAACTAGCTATTGGCTGATCTTCTCCCGTAGCACCATTTTCCTGTGCTTACTCCAAATCCCTTGAAATCATTATTGCCCAGAATGCTAATGATCTCTGTCTTGGATATACACAAAGACTGAGTCTCCATTGGCCTCTGGGATAAATAATTCCAAAGATTTATTACCATCTAATGGAAATCATTTCAGTCCTAAATGGCCTACCCCCTTAATCTAAAATTGTGACCTTTGTTTCTAGATCACTGTCCCCTCAAGGCAGCAAGAAACATCCTTTTTGCATGCACCCTGTAAATCCCAGTATGACTTTTGTTTGTTTTAATGAGATCACCTCTCATTCTTCTAAACTCTAGAAAGTACAGGGCCAGTTTCCTTGATCTCTCCTCATAAGACATCCCACCCTTGCAGGAGTCAGTTTGGTGAATCTTCACTGCATTCTTTCCATGGCCAGTATATCACTCCTCAGGATGGCTTCATGAAGGAGAAAGCAGGTCTGACAAATTTAGTGGAATTCTTTGAGGAGATAACAGGCAGCATAGATAAAGGGAGACTAGGAGATGTAATATGTTTGGATTTCCAAAAAGTGTTTGACAAGAAACCGGACATTTCATGACTTAACAAGTTAAAAGCCCATCGTGATAAGGGTAGTGTATTAGCATAGCTGGAAGATTGACTAAGTAATGGAGGACAGAATTAGGATAAAGGGGTTATTTTCAGCAAGGCAACTTGTAAGTAAAGGATCGTTGCAGGGATCAATGCTGGAGACACAATTACGTACAAAATATTAATTTGAATGTGGGAAATGAATGTACTAAAGACAAATTGGGAAGACAAGTGGTGAGAATGACGTAAAGACTCTACAGAGGGATAGAAGTAGGTTAAGTGGGAGGGCAAAAATTGTGGCTGAAGGAATAAAATGTGAGAAAATGTGAATTAATGCACTTTGGCAGGAAGATTAGAGGAGCTAAATATTATTTAAACGGATTGAATCGGCAAAATTCTGCAACACAGGGAGATTTGAGAGACCTTGTGCATACATCACAAAAAGGCTAGCACGCACGTTCAGCAGACAACAGGAAAAGCAAAGGGAATGTTAGCCTTTATTTCAAATGGAATGGAGTACAAAAATAAGGAACTATACAAGGCACTGATCAGAACACACTTGGAATACTATGAACAGTTCGGTCCCCTTATTGAAGAAAGATATACTGGCATTGGACACTGTCCTGAGAAGGTTTGGAAGGCTGATGGAGGAATTTCCTTATGAAGAGAGATTGTGCAGGGTGGGGTTGTAATTGTTGGAGTTTAGAAGAATGGGAGGTGACCTAATTGAAACATATAAGATTCTTAGGGGACTTGACAGGGGTAAACAAGTTGTTTTCCCTTGTGGACAAGTCTAGAACCAGAGGGCATAATCTCACAATAAGGGGCTTGCCCTGTTAGGACAGAGATAAAGAGGAATTTCTTCTTTAAGGGAGTAGTGAAATGTGGAATTCTTTACTGCAGAAAGCTATAGAGGCTGAATTGTTAAGTATATTCAAGGTTGACATAGATAGATGTTCAATCAGTAAGGCAGTCAAGAGTTATGGGGAAAAAAATCAGGAAAGTGGGGTTGTACATGATCAGATCAGCTCTAATCTCATTGAATGGCTCAGCTGACTTGATGGACAGAATGGTTTACTTCTGCTCCCACATCTAATGATCTTATGGTCTCAGAAAAGAAAAAAATACATTAACTAATTATGCTGTTTGATGGTAGATTTTACATTTGTAATGAGTGAAAACCTGAAGTGAAATATAATCAGTATTTTTTGGCTCAATTCTTTGAATACACCTAAAGCAAAACCGCTACCTCCAATCTGTCTCCAATGTCTTTATAAAATATCACTGATCAGAATTGAACTTTATAGGCTCAGCTAGACATTAGAAACAACACAGTATATCACAGTGAAAATAAAACACTGAAATCTGGCAAGGGAGACAATGGCCTAGTGGTATTATTGCTGGACTGTTAATCCAGAGACCCAGGTAATGTTCTGGGGACCTGGGTTTGAATCCCGCCACAGTAGATGGTGGAATTTGAATTCAATAAAATCTCTGGGATTAAGAGTCTAATGATGATGATGAATCCATTGCCAATTTGTTGGGAAAAACCCATCTGAGTTCACTAATGTCCTTTAGGGAAGGAAACTGCCATCCTTACCTAGTCAGGCATACATCTGACTCCAGACCCACAGCAATGTGGTTGACTCATAACTGCCCTCCTAGGGAATAAATGTTGCCTAATCAGCGACACCCTCATCCCATGAATGAATAAAGGAAATGGGGACCCCCATTAGTTCCTGTCTAGATTGCGTTCACTTTAAAAGTACGCTGAATGGGGTGTTTCAGTGAATTCCTACAGTACCCGTTAATATCAATGACAGTAACTGTAAGAGAGACCACGGCACAGTGCTAAATGGGACAGACTTCAAACAGATCTAGCAACTCAAGTCTGAGCATTATTCACTGTGGGCCATCAAATGCAGTAGAATTCTACACCAGAACAATCTGCAACCTCATGGCCCAGCATATCCCCTACTCAACCAATACCAATACCCTGGTTCAATGGAGATTGCAGGGGATCATGCCAGGAGCAGCACCAAGCATACATAAAATGAGATGTCAGTCTGGTAAAACTACCAAACAGGGCTACTTGCATACCAAACAATATAAGCAGCAAGTAATAGAAAGAGCTAAGTGGTTCCACACCCAACCAGTCAGATCTAAGCTCTGCAGTCCTGCCACATCCAGTCATGAATGGTAGTGGACAATTAAATAACTCACTGGAGGAGTAGTTTCCAAAAATATTCCCATCCTCAGTGATGGAAGTGCCCAGTACATCAGTGTAAAAGATAAAGCTGAAGCATTTGTAGTAACCTTCAGCCAGAAGTGCTGAGTGGATGATCCATCTCAGCCTCCTCTAGTCATCTCTAGAATCAGAGATACCAATCTTCTGCCAAATTGATTCACTCCAAGTGATATCAAGAAACAGTTAGTGGCACTTGATATTGTAAAGACTATGGGCCCTGACAACATTCTGGCAATAGTACCAAAGACCAGTGCTCCAGAACTTCTGCTCCCCTAACAAAACACTGGAATCTATCCAAAAATCTGGAAAAAATTGCCTTGGTATGTCCTGCACTCAAAAAGCAGGACAAATCCAACCCATCTCATCAGTCTTACTGTCAAACAACAGTAAAGTGATGGAAGGAGTCATCAACAGTGCTATCAAGCAGCTCTTGCTTAGCAATAACCTGCTCAGTGACGCCCAGTTTGGGTTCCACCAGGGCCTCTCAGCTTCTGACCTTATTATAGCCTTGGTTCAAACATGGACAAAAGAGCTGAATTCCAGAGGTGAGGTGAGAGCCTTTGACATCAAGGCTGCATTTGATCAAGTGTGGCAGCAGGTGCAAAACTGGAATCAATGGGGTCAAATTCTCCACTGGTTGGAGTCATACCTGGCACATCAGAAGATGGTTGTGGTTATTGAACATCAGTCATCTCAGCTCCAGAACATCTCTGTAAGAGTTCTCAGGGTAGTATCCTAGGCCTAACCTTCTTCAGCTGTTTCATCAATGACCTTCCCTCCATCATAAGGTCAGAAGTGGGAATGTTCGCCAATGATTACACAATGTTCAGCATCATTTGCAACTCTTCAATTAATGACACAGTCCATGTTCAAATTCAACAAGATCTGGATAATATCCAGGCTTGGGCTGACAATTGGCACGTAACATTTGTTCCACACAAATGCTGGGCAATGACCATCTCAAATAAGAGCCAATCTCACTACTGCTTCTTGACATTGTTACTATCACAGAATACCCTGTTATCAACATCCTGGGGGTTACTATTGACCAGAAATTCAACTAGACTCACCATATAAATACAATGGCTACAAGAGCATGTCAGAGGCGAGGAATACTGCAGTGGGTAACTTATCTCCTGACTCACCAAAGCCTACCCACCATCTACAAGGCACAAGTCAGGAGTGTGATAGAATACTCTCCAACTGCTTAGATGGCTGCAGCTCCAACAACACTCAAGGAGCTTGACATCATCCAGGACAAAGCAGTCCAATTGATTGGCATCATATCCACGAACATCCACTCTCTCCAACGTCATAGCACTCTCTCTGCCTCAGTAGCAGCAGTGTGTACTAACTGCAAAATTCATTGCTGAAATTCACCAAAGATCCTTGGAACCCCAGCACCTTCCAAACCCACGACCACTTTCATCCAGAAGGACAAGGGCAGCAGATACACTGAAACACCACCACCTGCAAGTTCCCCTCCAAGCCATTCACCATCCTGACATGGAAATATATCACTGTTCCTTCATTGTCGCTGGGTCAAAATCCTGGAATTCCCTCCCTAATGGCATTGTGAGTCAACCCATAGCACATGGACTGCAGCGGCTCAAGAAGACAGTTCACCCCACCTTCTCAAGGGCAACTAGATGTGTTCAATAAAGGCTGGCCTGTCAATGATATTCAAATCATACGAGTGAATGAAAAAAGGCCCTGTTGATGGTGCTGTGCTTGGTATTTCAGTATTAAAGATGTCCCACAGTGGGTTGCATCACATTGGATAATGCAATCTTGTAATTGCGGCTGAGCAGTTAAGGTGATGGATTCAAACTGATTGGCATCTCTCTGCACAGGCTCAAATCTTGCTGACTGAATTTGTCTGCATTTGTGCTTGTGGCACCGTGGTACCTCTAGACCAGTTTCAAGTCCCACCTGCACCAGAGGTACATTGTAATATGTCTCAACAGGTTAAGTAAAAATATGTACAGGATTCTGAATTCCCTGTACCCCTGACTAAAGAGCTTGGAGAGAGTTTGTGAGGAGTGGGAGCCTGCAGAGGGGAAACATGAGCTGTCCTGCAGACATTTAATGGTTAATATACTGGAGATGGGATTTTCACCCCTCATGGAAAGGCAATTCTACCTCAGAGCATTGTAAGTGTGTGATACTGGATCATATAGGCATGTTTGGAGGGGTGGGGGAAGGAAGGGTTGGTCAGTGAGGGTCCTGCAGATGTTTACCTTCTGGGGCCGCTTTCTGATGAGCTCAGGGGACTTATTAAAGGAGAGTATTCCCACTGTCTGCCCTTCTGGCCAATTGGAGTGGATCTCCCAGTGCCGGTTAAATTCAATCAAGGGAACTGATTGTGGAGAAACGAGGCAAGCTGGGAAATGAAGTTCCTCAACATGAGGCAGCATGTTCAGATTGCACAACTTGTCAAAGGTAAACTCTAAGCAAAAAAAAAATTCAGAATAATTTTAATCCTGGTATTGTGACAAGTGTTCAACAAAACAACTTCTACTGCTTGTAACATAGTAAAAAAAAACCCAATTCACAGCAGGGTTACCAAAGAAAATTAGACATAGAACACATAAGGCAATTAGATGATCAAACATTTAATCAAAATGGTAGGTTTCTTAGAACATTTTCAAGCAGAATCGAGAGAGATAGAGAGACTCTGAGGTTTAACAAGGGAATAACAAAGCTTCAGGATAAGGCAACTGAAAACTCAACTCTTAATAATACAACAATTAAAATGAGGGCATTTCCCAAGTCCAGAACTGGAGGAGTACAGATATCTGGGACAGTTTGGGACTGAAGGAGACTACAGAGATATGGGGTGGGGGTTGGGGGGGAGGTTGCGGTGGTGTTGTGGTGGTGGTGGTGGGAAGCAACCAGCATTTGAAAGTGAGGATGAGAATTTTAAAATCAAAGCATTGACAAACTAAGAAGCAGTTTTATTCAGTCTTGGATAACCTCAAATTTACAGAGGCTGGAAGATTTAATGTTGAAAAGGGGAGAGTAAACTCAAGACTAAACACAACGAAAGCATAGACGAGGATTTCAGCTGCAGTTCAGTTGGGATAAAAATGCAGTTGGCCAATATTACAGAGGTAGAAACAGACAGGGATGTGTGGTAAGAGTTTTATCTTAGGGCAATTGCAAAAGCAATATTGTGAAGAGCATGTATCAGCATGAGACAGTTTTCAGAGAGAGGGAATGAAGTTGACTTGTAGAAAACAGGCTTTGAAACGGGGACCAAAGACAATGGCTTTTACCTTACCAATATTTCATGTTCTGCTCATTCAGCGCTGGGTGCCACACAAGCAGTGAGACACGGTTAACGTCTTGGAGGTATTGAGATGGGAAGTGGATCTCGAACTGGTCAGCAAACATAGAAACTGACTCTGCGCTTTTGGATGATGGTAGCAAGAGGCATCATGCTGTTGAGAAGTAGGAGGGAGACAAAAGCAGATCTTTGGGGACACCAGACGTAATGGTGTGAGAACTAAAAGAGAAACCATGGCAAGTGATTCTCTGGACAGATGAAAATGGCATTAGGTAAGTGCAATCCCAACCAGCTGGATAACATTGGAGAGGTATTTCACTCTAGACAAGCTGATATTCTTCTCTTGAAGATCCTCATTAAATATACATTACCAGGTCTTTTTTGGCTGGCCATTCTGTTTGTTTCTGTCTGGTGATATTCGTTCTACTACCATTTTGCAGAGCGTACGTCTGGAGTGCAAAATACATGTCATAGCATCCCTACAATTCAGAAAGAGGCCATTCAGCCTATCAAGTCTGCACTAACCCTCTGAAGAGCATCCTAGCCAGACCCACCTGCAACAAATCTATTCCCTTTGGCTGATCACTGCTGACAACTGTGACAAGCTGCCTGGGTTATTGTCTGCACTAAAGACCAAGGTAAGGCAGAATTGTTGAGAGGCTTTAAGTCTGTAACATGTAATAGGTACAAAGAGCTGAAATACCAACTAAGGAGTCCTGAGATGCAAACTGGTCCATTCCATTGGTTGGTTGCCTATCTCTGCATGCAAAGTATCCTGGCAGTAACATTACACTGAAAGGTGTTCGTACGCTCCACAGTGAAAAACCATGTTAGAACTGGTGAAACCCATGCCTTTAGAATACAGCGGGGCTATTACGTGTATAATGCCAACATCTGTTTGTGAGACTGTGGCGATCGCTGTCACAGAGCGTACCTCTGAGATGTTGGGAACTGCGATTGAAAATGGAGGCCTCAAGGAATTAGATGAGCTGGAGTCACTAGATACCTTCTCTGACTTTCATGCCAGGAATTGTCTTTCTGGCAGATGGGAGAATGGGAAACTGCGTATAAATGAGACACTATTGGGTGATTATGGCATGTTAATGCATGCAAATGGATTCAAATAGGTCTCTCACTGCTCAGTAGCAAGGTTCTTGGCTTGCAAATCATAACATTGTTGGAGAATCAGACATTTTTCTCTCAACATTAAGAATCTAATTTCTACCAATCTCACTCTATGTTCCCAACTGATTTGTAAAGTCAACGTTGCTCAGGGCTGGGAAGATTCTGCCCATTGAAGTCACCACCTCACGAAGAAACAGTGTTCCGAAAGCTTGTGATTTCAAATAAACTTTTTGGGCTATAAGCTGGTGTCGTGTGACTTCTGACTTTGTCCACCCAAGCCCAACACCGGCACCTCCACATCATGATAATCAATATATTTAGAGACTTTCTGACCAGAATCTAACCAGAATCCACTCTGATTTCTTTCAATGCCTGGGACAGTCATCATGACCGAATGACTTAACTATATGAAGTTCTACTAATTTTTATCAGAAGTAAATCCATTTGTACAGCTCTAATAAACTTAAGTATTCTTTCCTGGGACATCCATGAACTCAATTCCACTGACGTTTATAACCAATAGACAAAAAGAGCTGAAGTAGGCCATTCAGCTACTGGAGCCTGCTGTACCAATCAACAAAGATCATTGCTGACCTCCTACCTCAGTTACACTTTCCCACACAATTCCCATATCCTTTAATTTCCTTAGTATCCAGAACTCCATCAATTTCTAATTTAAAATTGTTCAATGATTAAGCATGCACAGCTTGCTGGGACAAACAATTCCAAAGTTGATAGCCCTCTAAGTGAAGAACATCATCCTCATCTCCCTCCTAAAGGGCTAACTGCGTATTCACAGACTCACCATGTTACAAATTTCCCAGCCAAGCAAAAACATTTTTCCAAAACTGGATTAGGAGCCTGGTGGCAGTGAAACAATCTGAAAAAACGGTGAGTATGTGTAAATATAAGAGATCTCAATTAAGCTGAGAAGAAAGCTCACTCCATGCCAACCATTGAAGAGATGTTGCTACAACTTGCCAATGTCTTTACTGTCCTCAATGTAAAGGATGGTTACTGGCAAGTGGACTTGGATGAAACCAGCTGTTTTCTAACTCCATTCTGGATGCCATTTGGATGATGCAGATGCTGTGCATGCTGTTTGGCATTTCCAGATGGGTACTGATTCAGGCAGAGCAAGACAAGTCAGTGATCTTCCCAGAGTGAAATCTATTGTGGATGATCTGTTCACCTATGGATGTGAAGGCACAATCACAGATCATGATCAGGATCTACTGTGACTGCTAGAGTGTATTCAGTAGATGAACCTGAAGCTATATGACAAAAATATAGAACTGAAGGTGCTTTAAATCAAGTCCATAGATGATGTACTGACAATGAAAGGACTTTGCCTGGATTCCACCAAGGTTTTTTTCTTATTCATTCATGGGACATGGGCCTCGCAGGCTGGGCCAGCATTTATTACCCATCCCTAGTTGCCCTTGAGAAGGTGGTGGTGAGCTGCCTTCTTGAACCACTACAGTCCATGTGCTGTGGGTTGACCCACAAAGACATTAGGGAAGGAATTCCAGGATTTTGATCCAGCAGCAGTGAAGGAACAGCAATATATTTCCAAGTCAGGATGGTGACTGGGTTGGAGGGAACTTGCAGGGGGTGGTGTTCCTACTTATCTGCTGCCTTTGTCTTTCCAGATGGAAGTGGTCAAGAGTTTGGAAGGCACTGACTAAGGATCTTTGGGTGAATTTCTCCAATGCGCCTTGTGGATAGTACACACTGCTGCTACTGAGCGTCAGTGGTGGAGGGAGTGAATTTTTGTGCAGTTGTCACTTTCTTGATGACTAGTCTTCAATGCGTGCTAATCTATTATAAACAATTTGACAAGTTCTAATGCTATGGAATGGCCTCTCCTGAGGGCATCTTTGTGACTTTTTATTTTGAAAATTCACTGATCACCCCTTATACACATAATTTGATAGAACCTTGAAATACTTTTGTAGATTTTCAAACATGATTTACTTTTATTGACAGGCACTGAATATTTCTTACATATTTCCATTATCTTCCACAGTCTAAAGCACGTCTTTCATCATCACTCCCTCACACTCACACTCTCTCAAGCGCGCGCGCGCGCACACAAACACACACACTCTCTCAAGCACGCGCACACACACACACTCACACACTCTCACACACACACTCACACACACACTCACACACTCTCACACACACACACTCGCACACAAACACTCGCACACACACACACACACACACTCACACACTCTCACACACACACACACACTCTCACACTCACACACACACACTCACACACTCACACACACACTCTCACACACTCACACACTCACACACTCACACTCACACACTCACACACACGCATGCGCACGTGCACGTACACAGACACAGACACAGACACACGCAGAAATTATTTCATCCAAGATGTTTGTGTAGTTGCAGATACATTTTGTTTTGCTCAAAAAAACTGACCCCAGTTAAAACATAAACAGATTGTAAGCAAGACCTCACACCTAAAATGCATTATCTGACCTGAGATATCACCTCTTGTATACTTTGATAAAACCTTTAATTATCTCGAGACAATGACTTGAGAGGAATCTGGATTTTGCATTTCAATCAGTAGTTTCCTTCCTAACTGATTAAAGATTCAACAAGAAGCAGCCGCTTTCAGGGTTGTTGCCTTTCTGCTTATAAATTTTGTGTCTTATTCCCTCTCTCACACACTGCACCTGAGGAAGGAGCTGAGCTCCGAAAGCTTGCATTTTCAAATAAACCTTTTGGAGGATATCGTGTGATTTTTAATCTTGTCCATCCCAATCCAACATGGGCATCTTCGCATCTTTCATTATTGAACAGCCCTATACTCTTTAATATTGCTTTTTAAAAATGCTTAAAATACCTCCTATCTCTTTTTATATTATCAGTGAATTATTTTTATATATCTGCGTTGAGTCAGTTTAGTCTCGTTCTTTTCCTTTTTTTTGTAAAGACTGTATCTTCTTATTTTTGTGTTGTTGAAAACTATGGACAGAAATCAAAAAGAACTCTTTTGAAATTTAGGAATTTAGAAGGATGGCTGCATGGTTTGAAAACAAGGAATTTGATACCTATTGTGTAGCTGTGGTCCAGTATTGTACAGCTGACCTGGAGCTAAGGGGCTGCTTACAAGTGAAGCTGATTAGTTTGTGGACTAGCGACCATTTTAGATTTAGACTTTATTGTCATATGTTCTCTAGTATAAAAGTACAGGAGTACAGTGAAAAGTTTTTAACGTCACCACATGGTGCCAACTTAGGTACAAGTACCTCGGTACAAAAACTTAAGAAAAAGTAGAAAGAAATGATGAACAAAGTAAGAGGTTAAACATTACAGTCAATCTTAGTATAGCATAAAAGAAATAAATAAAGTTAACAGTTGAACATTATGGTCCTTCTTAGTATTAAGTCAAAAAATAAAGAAATAAAACTTAAAGTTCAACTATTGCAGTCTTTCTTAAGTGCTTAGCCATGCAGGGACCGCACTTCCTATAAAGGCTCAATCCCGTCCGCTTTAGCACGCTTTCCCCACGCTGGCTCGATCTCCCCTGCACTCGTCGTCACTGCAGATATCCCGGGGGATATTCCTGGGATCGCAGACTGCCAAAGTCCCAATCCAGGCTTTCAGCCATTGCCACATGCTGGACTGCCAAAGCCTGAA
This sequence comes from Rhincodon typus, assembly GCF_021869965.1. Taxonomy (NCBI): domain Eukaryota; kingdom Metazoa; phylum Chordata; class Chondrichthyes; order Orectolobiformes; family Rhincodontidae; genus Rhincodon; species Rhincodon typus. The sequence goes on from NC_063350.1 coordinate 52,204,514, forward strand.
TCCATAGAACATAGAACATAGAACATTACAGCGCAGTACAGGCTCTTCGGCCCTCGATGTTGCGCCAACCTGTGAAACCAATCTGAAGCCCATCTAACCTACACTATTCCATTATCATCCATATATTTACTCAATGACCATTTAAATGCCCTTAAAGTTGGCGAGTCTACTATTTTTGCAGGCAGGGCATTCCACGCCCTTACTACTCTCTGAGTAAAGAACCTACCTCTGACATCTGTCCAATATCTATCACCCCTCAATTTAAAGCTATGTCCCCTCGTGCTAGCCATCACCATCTGAGGAAAAAGGCTCTCACTGTCCACCCTATCTAATCCTCTGATCATCTTGTATGTCTCTATGAAGTCACCTCTTAACCTTCTTCTCTCTAACAAAAACAGCCTCAAGTCCCTCAGCCTTTCCTCATAAGACCTTCCCTCCATACCAGGCAACATCCTGGTAAATCTCCTCTGCACCCTTTCCAATGCTTCCACATCCTTCCTGTAATGCGGCCACCAGAATTGTACGCAATACTCCAAGTGCGGCCGCACCAGAGTTTTGTACAGCTGCAACATGACCTCATGGCTCCGAAACTCAATCCCTCTACCAATAAAACCTAACACACCGTACACCTTCTTAACAACCCTATCAACCTGGATGGCAACTTTCAGTGATCCAGGTGCCATCCTCGCTGGGACTCAGTTTTGCCTTCGGTCCGCAAACTGGGCATTGGGAACTCACTGGGAGTCTCTGGTCAGGTCCCCAGCCATTGCCTCACACTGGATATCTAGCTAACCACTAAATTCAATGAGCCCAATACGACCACTGCCAATCCCTCTCTCCAGAAGCTACATTAGTAGATTTTTTTAAAAATTCAAAACAAAAACAAACATGACAATTGTTTACCAATGACAACATCCTCTGCTGGCAACATTAACTATGTGGCTGGTTTTCAGGTAGCTGAACTGTTTGGACTATGAATAAGAGAGAGAAAAGCTCATTCAGACCAGAAGAGGAACATCTCTCTCCATTCCTTGCAGTTAGCCACTTTAAGCTTGAAGAAAACCAGCTTCTGCAACTTGCGACTTTGAATTGGATAAGTCAGAGACCTTTATTAAGTGAGACAACCCCAATTGCAAGCCGTTGGACACGTTCAGAAAAATGGAGATCAAGGAGAAACCTTTGGATCAGCGAGAAACAGCCCTACAGATCATATGGACAAAATCTACGGAACTGTTTTCCAAGTCTTTCCTCTGCCCGTGTTTTATTTCTCTGTTTATGTTTGCTTATCTGTGTGTATCTGTAAAGGAGAGTTTATAAGGTGTTTAGAGTTTTAATTTGTAGAGTTTACTTAATTTAGTTTAATTGTTTACAAGCAGCTTTAATCTAATGACCTTTAATAAATAGCGATTTCTTGCTAAGAACTAAGATCTGGTCCGTGCTCTCTATCAACTTGGGTCTGAAATTCTGCATATTCGTTTTAAAAACTTAAACTTTTGTAATGATTCCTGGAATAACAGGATAACTTATCCATCAAACGCTATTCTTCCATGTGCGTCCATTTATCTCTTGCAAATACATCTACAGTATTTTAAACCTTGTCCATTTCCTGTTTAAATGTTCCTGATCTTCCGTCTTGTTTGCTATCCTTTCTGCACATTAATGTGAGCCAAAGCCCATTTTATTTTGTTAATCTTACTCCTTTCCTGCCCAACACTCTTATTACTGACAGTTAAGTATCATTTTCTATTTATTGAGCCCATCCGGGCTGTGGTTGCACTGCATTCGTTCTCCTATACTATTGAATCGTTTGAATCATTTATTGTCTGACCTCATTTCTCTGAATGAAAGGAAGCATGAACCTAAAAGTGGCTCCTCCCCAATGAGCAATTGTTGAAGTGCGGCATTGCATGTGATAGAGTTAGAATGCAATTTGAGGGCATCTTTTTCTGACAAATACCAGCAAAGTGATGCAACACTAAACCTTTGACATACCTTTGTATGGTAATATTTTTCCAGCTCCTTGGGTGTGCCTTCCTCCAGTATTGGGAAGAGGCATATAATTATCATTGCTGTGGTGTGTTTTGTCATCGATATCTTTTAAGTGTGTGAGTTCTTTCGGGACTTACGTGGTCTAGTATGTGCGAGAGTAGCCACCTTCTGGTTTAAAAAGAAGGATCTTGTAGTGTAGATATGATGTAGTTTACTGCATCTCTCCAACTATTTGCAAGTTTAAGAATAGACCGGACATTACTATAAAGACAGTTGGGAGGTATAGCCTTAGGACTACCTCCCATGAGATCTTACTTTATTTTCCCAGCCATTCCTCATGACACCATCAAATCGGCGGGGTTATTGCAGCCAGTCAATTTTACATCTTTCCAGACCCAAATAAAACATCCTTTGATAACAATTATCCATTTATATAATGACATTTACAGGTTCCATCAGCCCCCAAGCTGATACAAATTTAGGTGATCTGGAAACTTTGCTATTCTCTCTGAATGTGTTCTTCTTTAGATGTGGATTGTTTTTTGGGTAAGAAGTTGCCTTCTTGATGGTCTGAAGTCTGAGTTGCTGCTCTGTTGTCAAGTCTGCCAATTGGTTCATCACAATCAATCTTTTTCTTCAGCTGCCCCGGAGACCAAAGATGAATTTCTTCCACTCCAGAGTTGTGGGTCCTGAGATGACTAAATTGTCCAATGCTAGATCCACATTCCCTGCTGGCAGATGGTATTTCAAGAGGTTGCGGGAGTTGGGGGGGGGATGAGATGCCCAGGCATTTGCAAGCTCCTTGCACTGTTTGTGCTTAGCCTCCATCTGGGCCTGTCGGAGAGGCTTGAGAGGGTTGGCATCTTCATGGATACATCATCTCCAGTGTGGCCAGTCTACAGCAGGAGATTTTCATGGGTCAGTGGGGAATAGGGTGTTGCATTTTTTTTCATCACAATTGAGTTAATTCCAATCAAATTCTGAGGATGGCTCAAGCATAATGGGAAAAGGTTCTTGTTGTTCCTCTGTACTTTCACAGAATGAATCTTGTTCAATTTCCATTTGTTTGCCTTTCTGTGGACAATCATACCTCTTTTTTCTGGTTAAATTCCTGATTCCCACCTGTTGCCCTCGCTCAGCACTGCTTATTTTAAGCTGTTGGTCATTGAGCACAATGAGATTGCCCTTTGTCATGTACTGCTTGGTGTGTTATGGACCAGACCAAACCCCCTCAAAATATATTATGAAGATAACCTAGACCCCAACTTTTTTTAGCTTTAAAGGCAAATGTAAGGCATTGTGTTTGGTTGCAATTTGATTGATCAAACTACCAGGCTTGAGGCAAAACACACTTTATTTTTACACTTTAGTTAAAATTAAAAAATGGAATAACTTAATTCTATTGGAAAACTTAACAGAATAATAGATTATTTAAGTACTAAACAGCAACAATTCCAATATAGTAACATCCCATAAGCACGCCCTTGGCAAAGGCAAATTCAGTAAAACAGATTGTCTCACATCCAATTCTAGCAGCAGGAACAAGCTTAGTACACGCTAATACATATACATGACATTGACTCTAAGCATACAAACATTCAATACTACAGTCCATTTTTTTCTCTGTCACCGAACGCTTCTGTCTTCCCTCATCAAAGTCGTGACAACACAATGGCAATTATGTTCTCTCTTCCTGCAATATGTATAATTTTCAAATTGATTGGCTGCAATAATAAGCTCCATCTAAATAGTCTGGAATTTTTAACCTTAAATTTTTCCAAAAGCTTTAAGGGGTTATCATCAGTATATACAACTATCTCATACATTACTGGCAACATAAATGTTGAAATGTTGCAATGCTAACACCAAACATAAGGTCTTTTTCTCAGTTGTGGAACATTTCTGTTGATGAATATTTAACTTTTTGGAAAAAATACCCAATAGGTCTTTTTATTCACTCTTTGTTGTCTTGCAAGAGTATAGCATCACTCACATCGATGGCCACCTTGAATGGTTGTGCATAGTTAGCTGTGGTTAACACTGCGGCAATGGTTAACACAGCTTTCAGGTTCTCAAATGACTTCTGACAGTCCATCATCCATGAAATTTTCTGCACTTCTTCAACAGGTCAGTCAGCGGAGCAACCACACTGCTAAAATTTGGTATGAATTTTCGAAATTTTGGTATGAAAACCACTCAGTCCCAGGAATCATAATACCTCACTCTTTGTTGATGGTATGGGAAACTCCCCATATGACCTTTGTTTTCACATCCCCTGGGGCCATGTGTCCATGTCCAAAGACATGGCCCAGGAACATGACTTGGGCTTTTGCGAACTCACCTTTAGCCAGGTTTATCACCAAGCCTGCCTCCCGAAGTCGATCGAATAATTCTGCTAGATGCTCCAAATGTTCCTTCCGTATGTAAAAAGGGAACTAAAAATCACCCGATCGTCAATGTACATCAAACAATTGGGTGATCCTGAAATGATTTTATTGATTAGTCTTTGAAAATGATGGTGCATTTTCATAACAAAGGCATGACTTTAAACTAGTGCAGACCATTCAGTGTCACAAAGGCCGAAATTTCCTTTGCTCCTTTGGATAAAGTTACCTGCCAGTATTCTCTGAGTAAGTCCAACTTAGAAATGTAAGTTGCTTATCCCACCTTCACAATAGAGTCTTCCAGATGTGGAATAGGATACAAATCAGAATTTGTAACTGCATGGCTTTGCCATAGTCTACACATAATCATTGGGCACCATCTGTTTTTCGCATCATTCCTATGGGTGAGCTCCATTTGCTGCAACTCACTTCAATTATGTTATCTCTGAGCATGCTTTCAATCTCTTTCTGAATTTGTGCCAATTTTAGAGGGTTAAGTCAATAACGATCTTGCTTAATTGGAATAGCATTTCCTGTGTTTGCATCATGCATAATCACGTTAATATTTCCCAGCTTATTCCCACATGTCTGTCCATATGATTGTGATAACTCTTTCAGGTTACATTGCTTTTACTTTGGAAGGTAATTCAATAATTTATCCCAATTTATCAGAACTTCCTCATTGTCCAACTTAAATGAGAAATGTCCGTTTTTGAGTCATCTGAACTTGGTTCTTCACTTTGTGTTGTAACCAGTAACACATTCTTCCTTTGCTTTCCTTCCCCGTCAAAATACCTTTAAAGCATATTCACAAAACACACTCTGTGAGATTTCTTTCTATCTGGCATTCTTATCAAATAATTCATCTCACTTAATTTCTTCAATTTGATATGGTCCACTAAACCTTGCCTTTAAAGATTCACCTACCACTGGGAGTAACATCAAGACTTTATTTCCACCAGCAAAATGGTACATTTTTGATTTGTTGTCTGCTTCGTGTTTCATCACATGCTGTGGTACTTTTAAATGCTGTGTAGCCAACTCACCCACTCTATTTTAATCTTTCCCTAAAATTTGACACATAGTCCAAATATGTGGTCTCTGAAATCTGACTCACCAATTTCTCCTTAATTAATTTCAGTTGTCCTCTCACCTTATGTCTAAAAACTAATTCAAATGGACTGAATTTTATTGATTCATTAGGCGTATCCCTAATTATAAAAAGTACAAATGGAATTCCTTTATCCCAATCCTCTGGATAGTCTTAACTGTAAGCTCTCAAATGGTCTTTAAATTTTGATCCCACCATTCTAGTGCTTCTTGCAATTCTGGATGGTACACAGTGGGTTTGAATTGTTTTATTCCTAAGCTACCCATAACTTCCTTGAATAACTTTAATGTAAAGTTAAACCCTTGAGCTAATTGTATTTCTGTGGTGGTCCATAACTAGTAAAACACTTGAGTAAGTCTTCTACAATCCTTCTGGCTGTGATATTACTTAATGGAATGGTGCCCTTAAATTTAGTAAACACATCCATTATGGTCAACAAATACAGATTCCCACTTTTTGTTTTAGATAGGGGTCCTACACAATCAATGAAGACCCTTGTAAAAAGTTCCTCAAATGCAGGGATGGGTTTTAAGGGTACTGGTTTTATCACTACCTGGCGTTTTCCTACTACCTGACATGTGTGAAATGTCCAACAAAAGTCAACCACATCCTTATACAGTCCAGGCCAGTAAAAATGTTTTTGTACTTTGATTCGAGTTTTCCTTCCTCCCAAATAAACTCCTAGTACTTATTGTGCTACCCGCAACACTACCTTTCTATGACCCACTGATAATACAACTTGATGAACTTCTGCCCAATCTTTATCTGCCTGAATATGTAATGGTCTCCATTTCCTCATCACAACTTCATTTTTAAGATAATAACATTCTGTGATACACTCAGATTCTTCTTCTGTGTATGCTTTTTGATACAACTGCTTTAGTTTTTCATCTTTCTGTTATAATTCAGCTAGCTTCTCCGAACTCAAAATATCCACTTTGTCCTCCACACATTATTGTTTTTCTTTCCCAACCATTTGATCAAACATAATTTCTGATGATTGAACTGTAACTTCCTTATTTTTATAAAAACCAAAAGAACTGCGGATACTGTAAATCAGGAACAAAAACAAAGTTGCTGGAAAAGCTCAGCAGGTCTGGCAGGATCTGTGAAGGAAAATACAGAGTTAACATTTCGGGTCCGGTGACCCTTCCTTGATTTATTCCTTTGATTTCTCTTACTGCTTCAGCCTGCAGCTTGTGACCTTGTTACCACACAGTCAGGAAAAATCCCAGGATATACTTCCTGTAACACCTTAGTTGTCTGATTTTGCACTGGCTTTTCAACCACAGTAGGCATCACGCCCACCTGTGATCCAGCTATATCATTACCAAGGATAAACTGTATTTCCAGAATTGAGAATTTCTCTATTACTCCTACCAACACCTTGCCACTTTTCAGCGAACTTTCCAACCTCACTTTATATAATGGAACACTGCTCTCCTCACCATAAATTCCACATGTTACCATCTTTTCTGGCAATATTCCTTTCAAACTGCATATCTCTTCACCTTTCACTATCAAAGATTGACTTGCTCCCTTATCTCTTAAAATTTTAATTACTTTATCTACTACTGCTGGCATGCATGAATAAACCTTACCCACGCAAGTAAATACTTTGAAGAGGTCTGGCACTTTCTTCTCAACTAACCCCTGACGAAGTTGTCGATTCTTTTGTAGCTTGTGAGCTTCCACGGTTCTTTCCTTTACTTCAACAAAACTCACTGGCTTATTTTATCTTTCTACATCCATCTTCCCAATGCTTTTTCTAAACCACCAACACTGCGACTCCAGGTGGCCAACTTTTTTACAGTGAAAACACCTCAGCTTTTTTACCTCTCTTTCCCACTCATGGGTTTCCTTTTCACCCTGTGGTCAACTATCATTACTACCTTCAATGAGATCTCCATTTCTCTTACCACCAGAGGATTTTAGTTTTCCCCAATTTCTATTCCCAACAGATTGAAGTTGATGCCAGAAGCCAAACTTTGATTTATGACATACCTCATAAGTATCTGCCATTTCCACTGCCAGTCTTGCAGTTTTAACTCCCTGCTTTTCCACACAAGTTCTAACTACTTAAGGGAGTGAATTTTTGAACTTTTTTTGTGTTTGCTCTGTCAGGGCTATTCTTTCTTTTTTTTTTCCCTTGCCATTGTCTCCAACTCAAGCTGTTTCATTTGCAATTGAAGTTTAGCCATTTTGAACTCCTCCAAAATAGTCATCCCTCTAAAAGCGTCATATGCTTGATCTATTTTCAATGCTCTTGTCCACCTAGCAAAGTTACTTGTTTGATCTCTTCAAACTCAATGTACGTTTGACCAAGTCCCTCCTTAGATTCCTAAAAAATTGTTTGAAGCTTATGGCGCTAGTTCATACGCACTTAAGATGGCTTTCTTCACCTCATCATACTCCCCAGATATTTGCATCATCTGATAGTGATGCAAATACCTCACTAGCTGTACCTACCAACTTTGTTTTGGATCAACAATACCACCATGGTCACCAGCCATTTTCATTTGTTTAGCCACTTTCTCAAATGAAATGAAATAGTTTTCTACAAGCTTCTTGTTAAACTGAGGCAATGCTTGTACATATTTAAACAGATTCACACCAGGCCTTTGGCTAAGATGGGATGGCAGCCCGACACTGTCCTCATTGCTGCTCCTACCTTTCTCCCTACCTCCACCATTTTAAGTCAACTTTGAGTTTTCAGCTCCTACCTCCAAAGTTCAAAAACTCTCTCTTTCTCCCTTTCTGCACTTTTAATCGTAATTGAAACTGTTTCATTTCCTTTTCTGAGATAGTAGGAACTACAGATGCTGGAGAATCTGAGATAACAAGGTATAGAGCTGGATGAACACAGCAGGCCAAGCAGCATCAGAGGAGCAGGAAGGCTGA
>NC_063350.1:52213298-52235191 GCF_021869965.1 Rhincodon typus
TGAAGAAGGGTCTAGGCCCGAAACGTCAGCCTTCCTGCTTCTCTGATGCTGCTTGGCTTGCTGTGTTCATCCAGCTCTACACCTTTTTATCTCATTTCCATTTCTGTTTCTTTTTGTTTTCAAATGGGCTATTCCTCCTTTTCTTTCTTTTCGTTCAGCTAGGGCCATTCTTTCTTTTTCTTTTCCCCTTGCCATTGCATTCTAATTCAAGCTGCTTCATTTGCAATTGAAGTTTAGCCATTTTGAAAGATTCTGAGTGCATTTCCTGCAATCGTAAATGTAGAGTTATCACTGCTATTACCTCCCCTTTTTCACACTGTCAAAGGCAACCCCAATGCTAGCTTGTTTGCCAATTCAAAAAGCTTTGCGTTTCTCACTTTCTCTAAAATCTCGGACGTGACTTCTTCCACCGCCAGGAAGCTCTTAGTGACTGAAAGAGCCATTATTACACAAGGGACAGCATATTTATCAACTGAATGCAACACCTGAAGAGAGAGCACCAACGCTCACCTCTCACTGTCTTTGAGTCCAATAATCCTAAACACAACCTGGAATTAGAGATTTGGATACTGACAAGAGCCCCCACTTTATTGTGTACAGACCAAACCCCTCAAAATATATTAAGAAAATAGCCTAGAACCCAACTTTTTTTATTTTTAAAGGCAAGTGTAAGGCATTGTGTTCCGGATGCAATTTGTTTGGTCAAACAACCAGGCTTGAAGAAAAACACACTTTATTTTTTATTTTTACACTTTAGTTAAAGTACAAACTAAAGAAAGAAGAACTGGAATAACTTAATTCTACTGGAAAATTAACAGAATAATAGATGATTTAAGTATTAAACAGCAACTGTTCCAATACAGTAATATTTCATAAAAACACCCTTGGCAAAGACAAATTCAGTAAAATAGTTTGTCTCACATGTAATTCTCGCAGCAGGAAGAGTTTTTAGCTGTAACAGAGAGAGGAATAACAGCTTCCACATCTAGCTTCAAGACCCTAGCAACTACTGAAAGCTAAATCTAAAATCCTGGATCTGTAGAAGCCTGATCCCATCCTTTCATGCTGCTTCTATTGTTCCAACTTTAAAAAAAACCCAAAGGTTTCTGGGCTCAGAGCAGACAGCTTGGTTCCAAGTTTCTAACACTTGTTTTCAAAACAAGACTTGACAGAATATATCCTTCTTAAAGGCACATTTCATAACATTGGTAGTCATGGAGGTATAATGCAGAGCCAATTTCCTGGCAAGAAAGGAGCTAAGTCTTCAGCTTCTTGCCTATCATTAACTCAGACCACATCAGACTGGGATGGGTGTACAATTCAATAGTACCTTGCAGAAAATGGAATTCATCTTCAAGAGCAATTTACACATTTTGAGTCCCTGTTTAGCCTAAACATTAGGTTGTGGATACCACAGTGAGGTTGTCACACGCTTAGATATAGCTACAACATTACTCATTTGCAAATGGTGGCCTGTTGACCGAACAGACCAAATCAGGAATACCATGCACTGAAGATATCCTCTGTAGATAATTGCGTGTTGTATGTGATCTCTTAACCACTAGCCTTCAGGAGAAATAATTGCTGTGGCTTTTGATCGAATGCAAACAAATCCATCTGTATATGTTCCCAAGGTCTGTTTGGGAATTTTCTTTCATTCATTTGTGGGATGGTTGCTGGCTGGCCAGCATTTCTTGCCCATCCCTAGTTGCCCTTGAGAAGGTGGTGGTGAGCTGCCTTTTTGAGCCGCTGCAGTCCTCCTGCAGTGGGTTGACCCACAATGCTATTAGGGAGGGAATTCCAGGATTTTGACCCAGCGACAGTGAAGGAACGGCGATATATTTCCAAGTCAGGATGGTGAGTGACTTGGAGGGGAACTTGGAGGTGGTGGTGTTCCCATATGTCTGCTGCCCTTGTCCTTCTAGATGGAGTGGTCATGGGCTTGGAAGGTACTGTCTGAGGATCTTTGGTGAATTTCTGCATCTTGTAGATAGTACACACTGCTGCTACTGATTGTCAGTGGTGGAGGGAGTGGATGCTTGTGGATGTAGTGCCAATCAAGCAGGATGCTTTGTCCTTGGTATCAAGCTTCTTGAGCGTTGTTGGGGCTGCACCTATACAGACAAGTGGGGAGTATTCCATCACACTCCTGACTTGAGCCTTGTAAATGGTGGACAGGCTTTGAGGAGGCAGGAAGTGAGTTACTTGCTGCAGCATTCTTAGCTTCTGGCCTGCTCTTGTAGCCACTGTGTTCATGTGGTGAGTCCATTTGAGTCTCTGATCAATGATAACTCCCAGGATGTTGATAGTGGGGGTTTCAGTGATGGTAACACCATTGAATGTCAAGGGGTGGTGATTAGATTGTCTCTTATTGGTGATGGTCATAGCCTGGCATTTGTGTGTCACGAACGTTAGTTGCCACTTGTCAGCCTGAGCCTGGATGTTGTCCAGATCTTGTTGCATTTGAACACGGACTGCTTCAGTATCTGAGGAGTACAAATGTTGCTGAGCATTGTACAATCATTGGTGAACATCCCCACTTCTGACCTCATGATGGAGGGAAGGTTATTGATGAAGCAGCTGGTTGGACCAAGGACATTACCCTGAGGATGTCCTGGAGCTGAGATGATTGACCTCCAAAAACCACAACCATCTTCCTATGTGTCAGGTATGACTCCAACCACCGGAGAGTTTGCCCCCAATACCCATTAATCCCAGTTTTGCCAGGGCACCTTGATGCCACACATGGCCGAATGCAGCCTTGATGTCAAGGGCTGTCAGTCTCACTTCACCTCTGGAATTCAGCTGTTTTGTCCATGTTTGAACAAAGGCTGCAATGAGGTCAGGATGGTCAATGAGGCCCTGGCAGAACACAAAATGGGCAGGTTATTGCTGAGCAGGTGCTGCTTGATAGCACTGTTGATGACACCTTCCATCACTTTACTGATGATTGAGGGTAGACTGATGGGCCGGTAATTGGCCAGGTTGGATTTGTCCTGCTTTTTGTGTACAGGACATTCCTGGGCAATTTTCCACAGTACCGGGTAGATACCAGTGTTGTAACTGTACTGGAACTCCCCTTGGCTAGGGGAGCAGCAAGTTCTGGAGCACAAGTCTTCAGTACTAATGTTGTCAGGGCTCGTAGCCTTTGCAGTATCCAGTGTCTCCAACCATTTCTTGATATCATGTGGAGTGAATCAGATTGGCTGAAGACTGGTATCTGTAATGCCGGGGACCACTGGAGGAGGCCAAGGTGGATCATCCACTCGGCACTTCTGGCTGAAGATTGCTGCGAATACTTCAGCATTATCTTCTGCACTGATGTGCTGGGCTCTTCCATCATTGAGGATGGGGATATTTGTGGAGCCTCCTCCTCCAGTAAGTTGTTTAATTGTCCACCACCATTCATGACTGGATGTGGCAGGACTGCAGAGCTTAGATCTGATCCATTGGCTGTGGGATCGCTTAGCTTTGTCTATTACTTGCTGCTTTTGCTGTTTGGCGTGCAAGTAGTCCTGTTTGGTGGCTTCATCAGGCTGATACCTCACCTTCAGGTATGCCTGGTGTTGCTCCTGGCATGCCCTCCTGCGCTCTCCATTGAACCAGGGTTGATCCCCTGGCTTGATGGTAATGGTTGAGTGGGGGATATGCCAGGCCATGAGGTTACAGATTGTGCTGCAGTACAGTTCTGCTGGTGTTGATGGCCCACAGTGCCTCATGGATGCCCAGTCTTGAGTTGCTAGATCTGTGCGAAGTCTGTTCCATTTAGCACGGTGATAGTGCCACACAACACGATGGAGGTTATTCCCAATGTGAAGGCAGGACTTCATCTCCACAAGGACTGTGCGATGGTCACTCTTACCGATACTGTCATGGACAGATGCAACTGCAGCTGGCAGATTGGTAAGGATGAGATCAAGTATGTTTTTCCCTCTTGTTAGTTCCCTCACCACCTGCTGCAGACCCACTCTAGCAGCAGTGTCCTTTAGGACCTGACCAGCTCGATCAATAGTACTGCTGCCGAGCCACTCTTGTGGTGGACATTGAAATCCCCCACCCAGAGTACATTTTGTGCCCTGGACATCCTCAGAGCTTCTTCTAAGTGTTGTTCAACATTGAGGAGTATCGATTCGTCAGCTGAGAGAAGACGGTATGTCGTAATCAGCAGGAGGTTTCTTTGCTTATGTTTCACCTGAAGCCATGAGGCTTCATGGGGTCTGGATTCAATGTCAAGGACTCCTAGAGCAATACCCTCCCGACTGTATACCACTCTGCCACCACCTCTGCTGGGTCTGTCCTGCCGATGGGATAGGATATATCCAGGGATGGTGATGGTGATGTCTGGGACATTGTCTGTAAGGTATGATTCTGTGAGTATGACTGTGTCAGACTGTTGCTTAACTAGTCTGTGAGACAGCTCTTCCCAATTTTGGCACTAGCCCCCACGTGTTAGTGAAGAAGACTCTGCAGGGTCGACAGGGCTGTTTCTGCCGTTGTCTTTTCTGGTGCCTAGGTCAATGCTGGTTGACCCATCCGGTGTCATTTCTTTGACATTTTGTAGCAATTGGTACAACTGAGTGGCTTGCTTGGCCATTTCAGAGGGCAGTTGAGGTCAACTACATTGCTGTGGGTCTGGAGGCACATGTAGGCCAGACCAGGTGAGAGTGGCAGATTTCTATCCCTGAAGGACATTAGTGAGCCAAATGGGTTTTTCTGACAATCAGCAATGATTTCAAGGTAATCAGTAGATTCTTAATTCCAGACTTTTTAAAAAAATTATTGAATTCAAATTCCACCATTTGCTGTGGTAAGATTTGAACCCAGGTCGCCAGAACATTAGCTGAGTTTCTGGATTAATAATCTAGCAATAATACCACTAGGCTATCACCTACCTTAATTTGTTGTCTATTAATGAGCTTCTTCATTTTGACTGCAGATGGCAGATGTCTGACAATTGGCAATGAGTTCCTTAATGCCCCTGAAGATCCCAGGCCATCACACTGCTGTCTGAGCTCTGGCTTCATTGAGTTATTCCCAAATGTGCTGTGTGCAAATTCCTCAAGGTGTCCTCTCAAAGTGAAGCTGGGAGGACCAGTTGTTCATTGTACATTAGTATGTTATAATTAATTGTAAAATGTTTCCCGTGCTTAAAATACATTTCTATGGCCACATCACTGGCCCTTTGATGTCCCTAATGCTTGGTGCAATATCAGTGCCACTGGGTGTGTTACCCAATTTCTTGAATGAAGCCTGTATTAGGACTTTCAGGTAGTCAACCATTGTTCTGGGGAACACACCTGTGGTTGAGTGCAGCTTCTCCTGCATGTTGACTATTTCGTGAGTGAAACTCGTGAAGCAAAGTCTAAACTTATTTATTCTCAGAGGCACTTTTGTGAGTTACTTCTCATCCAATACAGAAATTGAACATTTTGGATTTGTTTCGATTATGAATTTCAGACTTAGGATCTCAGCTGAAGACTTCTCATCTGCACCAAATCTGAGACAGCTTCCTTCTCAAAATGGCATATTACATTTCTATGTCTCATATTCCCCTTGATGTATTCTAGACTGGTTTATTTCAGCTGCTCCTTGAATAGTCCTCTTCAAGATGAAGCAAGTTGCACATGAAAAACTATTTTAGCTAAAATGTCTTTAGACATCATTATTTACTTAAACTTCTGAAAAGTGTTCAATGTTGAGATTCCCAACACCAGCCTCCTGTCTTCTTGAGCCATTGTTACAAGGGGGTCTATAATGTTGTTGGATTGGGCAAAATGTTGACCTCTGATTTACCAAACTCATGAACCTTTGAAGATCCTAGACTGAGGAACTCCAACTTGGTTTTATCTTTCTGAAGGTCAGACATTATACCTTCACTGTTGACAACATGTCCCAAAAAAATTATAGATTCTTTGGAGAATTCACATTTGTCGTTAACTGTGAAGCCCTCTTCTTGTGGACACTTTAATACAGCATGCATTCTCTGATCATGATCTTGAACCATAGTCCCATTGATCAGTTTGTCTTCCGTATGACTCTACAAAGACCTTGCAAAATATTTGACATTTTTCATTGGAAAATGTCTGCAGCAAAAGCAATTCCAAACAATAATTTGTTCAAACAAAATCTTCAAAGAAGAAGCTCTAAGTATTGTAAGCAATTTTGATTGTTCATTCAGTGACACGTCAAAATCCATCATTTGTATTGAGTGTCATGAAAACTATGCTTTTAGCTAAACTCTTGTCAACCAGGAATATGGTGAATTTCTCTTGCTACTGCCTTGTTCAGTTGTGTAAGTTCAAAAGAAATTTGAATAGCTTAGTTGGTTAAAGTGCTTGCCTAGTAAAAAGGAGGGGTTCGTATCCCAGTGGTGCCGGCATCTTGTTTAGGGTGGCATGGTGGTTCAGTGGTTAGCACTGCTGCCTACAGCGCCAGAGACCCGGGTTTGATTCCATCCTTGGGTGACTGTCATTGTGGAGGTTGCACATTCTCCCCGTTTCTGCTTGGGTTTCCTCCCACAGTCCAAAGATGTGCAGGCTAGGTGGATTGGCCATGCTAAATTGTGTATAGGGGGAATGGGTCTGTGTGGGATACTCTGAGGGTCAGTGTGAACTTGTTGGGCCTATTTCCGCATTTAGGGATTCTATGAAAAGTACCATTAGGGTTGGATGCAATAACCATGCCCTAACACCACTTTGTTGTTTTTGTGACCAGCGAAGTTGATTCTATTGTCACATGTGCTCAAATACAGAAGTACATGAGTACAGTGAAAAGTGTATAATGTTGCCACACAAGGTGCCATCTTAGGTACAAGTGCCTGGGTGCAGAATCTTAAGAACGATGTCGAAAGAAAGAACAAAGTTAAAAGTTAAACATTGCACTAATTATAGTATAGTGTTTGTCGACTTGCTTTGTTGAGGGATGTGGTGACTTCCTGAGTATACAAAAGCATAAGGGTTTCCCATTTTGCTTCACCATAATGCTGAATTCAGTTATTAACCTTTAACTGCTGTGTTCATCCAGCTCTACACCTTGTTATCTCAGATTTTCCAGCGTCTGCAGTTCCTACTATCTCACATAGATTACAACTTTGTTTGAAACACCTTGCTGTAACCAAATGACCAGTGCTGCTTTTGAACAGCTCAGTAGATACTAAAGGATGATTTCTTAATTAATAATTCACCATCTATGGAATTGATTAGAATTGTTAAATGGAGGAACAAATTAGAAAGCTATCTTTTTGGCCTTTAAATTCAAATGTGCTTCAAACTTCTGTTTGTCTGTTGTCACACAGCCCTTACTGTGAAAAAGGTTGCCAGGGTAGATGTACTCCTGGAGGTTTTATTGCAGCATTCATACTCAAACTATGCTATGCAGTCAAACAGCTTTTATTCTCAGCTGCAACATTTTTGTAACTAACAAACATTTTGTAACTAAGGCAAATCCTAAAACATTTGACCAAATTTTAATGCCTCGATAATTGTTCTCCTGGGTTTTTCAAGGTTGATTCTGGGACTTCCAAATCAATGATGAAGAGTTGGCAACGGTAACTCTGTGGTGGACATGAAGGCTGGAGGCCTGGAAAGCCAAGTGAAGCTGTACAGAACATTGGTGAGGCCTCTTCTGGAGTGCTGTGTCCAATTCTGGTTGACCTGCTATAGGAAGGATATTATTAAGTTGGAAAGGGTTCAGAAGAGATTTACCAGAATGTTGCCAGGGATGGAAGATTTAAGTTATAAAGAAAGGCTGCATAGGCTAAAATTTCTTTCACTGGAGCATAGGAGGTTGAGGGGTGACCTGATAGTGGTTTATAAAATCATGAGGGGTACAGAAAGGGTTAATTGTAGGTGTTTTTCCCTAGGATGAGCTATTTCAAGTCTAGGGGGCACATTTTTAAGGTGAGAGGAGAGAGATTTAAAAAACGACATGAGGAGCAAATTTTTTACACTGAGGGTGGTTTGCATGTGGAATTAACTTCCTGAGGAAGTGATGGATGTGGGTACAATTACAACATTTAAAAGACACTTGGATAAGTACATGAACAGGAAAGGTTTGGAGGGATATGGGCCAAGAGCTGGCAGGTGGGACTAGATTAGTTTGGGATTATGTCCCACATGGACTGGTTGGGCCAAAGAGTCTGTTTCCGTGCTGTATAACTCTATGATTCTATGACTCTATGGATTTCAGTCCGGCCAAATGCAGAAAACGAACACAAAAGAGGCTGGCTTATTAAGGCTGTCAAAAATACTTCATTTAGGGAGCCTCACCACAAAATTCCACATAATTCAGCCATCACATTCAATGGATTGGGAGACTGTGTAGAATGCAATATAAGAATATATATGGCTTGAATGGTCACCTAGAACTATGCTTTCAACATGCTTATACTTTGGTTCAATCTCAAAAGGCCTCAAAGTACCACAAAACAAAAAGTCAATAATTTCTTGGAAGCTTGCAGTCCTGTATAGGCTGCTGGGTCCACAAATCCTAACCTCACCTTCATTCTCATTTCCCATGTGCTCCATGCATCATGCTGCAGAAGTGCTAGAGTATCCAGCGAATCAGAGGGTCCAGAGAGCTTCAGCTGTGATGATTCAGTGCAGATGCCTACGTTGTCCAGAAAGTTCGCAATGGGAAACTCTCCAGAGAGACGTGCGTATGAGAAGTTAAAAGGCATGGACTGAGAGGCTGACTTGTAGTGAGACCAATGGCAGAGTGACATTACGAACCACAGTGTGACATGAGTGCACAGAAAGAAGCTGTCTGGTGAGTAGAACTAGTAAATATTTCTAGTCTTCAAAGGAAAAGTGAAATCTTCAGTTTGTTTAGGTCTCCAGGAATTTTTCTTCTCTTTTTTCTTAAACAAAGAGCTGGTTAAGTATAAAGTTGATACTGATGATTTCTTTTTATGGAAACAAAATATCATAACAGTAAAGTCTAAAGAGCAGAGAATCTCGAGTATTTAATTTATAAATTATATTAGACACAACAGTGATTGCAGGAACAATGGCAGGTATTTCGAAAAATAGTTCATGGCTCGCAACAAATACATAAACTAATGAGAAAGATTCTAGGAAGGGGACAATTCATCCATGGTTAACCAGTAAAATTAGGGACAGTATCAATTAAGTGAAAAAATGTACAAAATGGCAATGATTAGTAGTATGCCAGAAAATTAAGAAAGTGTTAAAAATAACAAAATATGATCAAAAAAGAAATTAAAGAGCAAATAATATCAAGAGGAACAGCAAGAGCTTCTTTAATTATATAAAAAGGAAGAGACAGGCCAAAATGAACAGCGACAGGGAAACAAATGGGTTCAAAGACAAATATGTCCCCTGGACCTGATGGGATGCATTCTGGGACATCAAAGGGAGTAGTTACAGAAATAGTGAATGTACAGGTAGTAATCTTCCAATTATCCTTGGACGCTAGAAAAGTCCCAGAGGAGTGGAAAACTGTCAATGTAACACCTCTATTCAAAAAAGGGAAGTAAACAAAAAACAGATGAATATTTATTTTGGGGAAATGTTAGATTATTATAAAGGATGTAATAGCAGAACATGGCTTCATGAAGAGGAAATCTTGCCCACCAAGTTTATTAGATTTGTTTGAGGAGGTAACAAGCAGGATAGACAAATGGAAAACATTGCATGTAACGTATTTAAATTTTCAAAAGGATTTTGTTAAAGTACCACACGTTAGGCTACTTAAGAAAATGCATTGTAATGAATTGAGGACCGGCCAACTAGTAAGGCAGTGAATTGGGACATTTTCAGGATGGCAATCTGTACCTATGGTGGTGTGCCACAGGAATCAAAGCTGGGGCCACAATTATTACAATATATATTAAAGACTTGGATGAGGAAATTGAATACACTATGGTCAAGTTTGTGGATGACACAAAATAGTTGGAAAGGCAAGTGGTAAGGATGACACAAAGTTTGTACAGAAGGATATATACAGGTTAAGCAAATATGAAAAATCTTGGCAGATGGAATACAATGTGGGAAAATGTGAGGTTACAGCAGGACGAATAAAGGAATTGAATATTATTTAGATAAAGACTACAGAAAGCTACTCCACAGAGAGATTTGGTGCATAAATCAGAAAAGCCAGCATACAAATTCAGCAGATAATAGAGAATGCAGATTGAATATTGGCCTTTATTTTAAAGGGAATTGAGTATAAAATTAGGGAGATCTTGCTAAAAGTAATCAACACACTGGTCAGACCACAGCTGGAATCCTGCAAACAGTTTTGGTCCCTAATCTCAGGAAAGATATAATGATATTGGAGGCAGCCCAAAGAAGTTTCACTAAACTGATCTTGGGTCCGGAGGGGCTATCATGCGAGGAGACGTCGAGTAGGTTGGACCTGAAATCATTGGAGTTTAGAAGACTGAGAGATGACCTTATTGAAGCATACCACATTCTTAGGGGACTTGACAGGGTAGATGTGGAGAGGTTTCTCTCCTTGTGGGAAAGTCCAGGACCATACAGCATAATTTCTTTAATCATAATCTCATAATGAGAGGTCATCCATTTAAAACAGAGATGTGGAGGAATTTCTTTTCTCAGTGGGGATTCAACCACTGGAATTCTTTACCACGGAGGGCTGTCGAGGCTGGGTTATTGAGCATATTCAAGGTTGAGATAGACAGATTTTTATTCAGTAAAGGAATCAAGAATTATGGGGACAAGGCAGAAAAGTGGATTATCAAATCAGCCATGATCTCATTGAATAGTGAAGGAGACTCAATTGGCTGAATGGTCTAGTTCTTCTATATCTTATGAGTTGACAGCATTCTGTTGTGGGATGGGTGTGATGCACCGAATGCGAAGAGGTAGCAACTACATTCAAATGATACCATTCTCAGAACATAGTGGGCTGATGTTGGACTGTGCTGGCTGTCAGCGTGTGGGTTATATATTAGAATGAGGTGTTAGTCATACTGCAGCTGTTTGTGATGCTGACTTGACAGCTCAGCAACCTAAGTTTGTGGTCAGTCTCAATATTACGTGGCTCCCCTAACTGTTCATCATTTGTACTGTTTCTTAGCTTGAGAAAGAAAATATTGTATTTATAAAGTGCCCTGTTCTATTTCCCAGTAACATTTCAAATGAGTCCACACACAACAAACTACTTTGAAGTGCATTAGTGGCCATTTTGCACACAGCAAGCTGCAACACACATGTCATTAACTGACAGCTTTTAGGAAACTTGATCAGGATATTAAGTGAGCTCCCTGAAGAAAACTCTGCATGGGTGAACTCTCTACTGCTCTTTAGATGGTACCAGCAAATCTTTTCTGTCCACCTCAACCATAGATAACTGAAAGGAAACTCCAAGTTCAGTGACATGTGATTTGACCATGGGATCACACACTGCTGCATGCAGCGAACTATGAAAACAAGGTGGTTGCTGAAGTGCACTAAGGACAGCTTTACTCACAGAAACACTTAATCTCTGTGGGAATCAGTTTCCTAACTTATCATTAATTCTAGTGTTAAATAAGACATGTAAAATATAAGAAGTAGTTGACCTTGTGTTATTTAGCAAGGCTGGTCAGGGCAATTGCAGTGACAGCACTCAATATATGTTTTTCAAAGCTGAACAGTCTCGAGACACAGGAGCATGTTGGCTGTGATAACTGGACTAGTAACCAAAAGGCTTGAACTAATAATCCTGAGATATGAGTTCAATCCACACCAAAGCACCTTGAGATTGTTAAGTCATAAAATAAGCTGGGAATAAAAAAAATCTTTCAGTAATAATGATGATGAAACCACTGGATTGCCCTAAAAACACCACTGGTTCAATGAAGGAAATTTGCTGAAGTTAACTGTCATTTAATCAGAGAATAGTTACTGCGCAGAAGGAGGCCAATTGACCCGTTGCATCAATGCTGACCCTGCAAACTGCTTCCCTGCCTATTCTCTATCGGTAATGTATTACTCCAAACACACAACACGCATGACATTTTATCATCTTTCGAAATGGCTTAGCAAGCCACTCAGCTGTATTATACCACAACAACAATGTATAATTAGAATATAACTGGATGAATTGGTGCAAATTCTCAGAGGGCTAAAGGAATTAAAGGGTATGAGTGAAATCAGGAACAAGGTACTGAGTTGGATGAACAGGCATGATGACACTGAATGACAAAGCAGGCTCAAAGAGCTGATTGGTATACTCCACTCCAATTTTCTATAAGACAGAATATGGAGAGATTAGGAGAGAAATTTTAAAAAAAGTAGAAAAGTAAGGATTTTTTAAAAAGTAGAAAAGTAAGGAGGAACAATGAAAATAAACTATCAAGCATTATAAATAAAAATTAAAATATTTTACAATACATCATTTAGAACATAAAAGTTATGAAAACAGTGCATGTGATAGACAGAGTGAAGCAATCCCACAATGGAGGGATCAGATCGAAGTTCTGTGGTTTTGCATGATGGGGGTCAGTCAAAGAAATACAGAAAGAAGAGACTCCGATTTACATTTTGATCCTCTATGATGATGGAGTTGAACATACAAATGCAAAGACAAGGCTGAAGCATTTACAAACACCTTAAATAATAAGTGCCCAGTGAGTGATCCATCTCTGCCTCCTTCTGAGGGCACAGCATCACAGATGCTGTTCTGTAGCCAATTCAATTCATTCAAAGGGATATCAAGAAACATTTGGAGGCAATGGACACAGCAAAGGCTATGGCCCTGACAACATCTTAGAATTAGTGCTAAAGACAGAAATGGTTGCACTCAAAGCCAAACTGTTCCAGTACAGCTAAAACACAGGCATCTATCCAGGTATGTCCTCTTCTCAAGAAGCAAGGCAAATCCAGTCCAGCCAATTACCATCTCATTAGTCCAGTCTTGATCATTGGCGAATTGATGGAAGGTGTTGTTGACAGTGCTATAATGCAGGAATTATAACCTCCTCACTCACTTCAGGTTCTGCCAAGAATACTTGGCTCTAGACCTCATTACAGCCAAACTTAAAAAGGGCTGAATTTCAGAGGTCAAATGCAATTGACTGCATTTTCACAATTTTGATATAATTTGGTTTCACATGGCATGTAGAACAATACATTGTCAGGTTCAAGTTAAATAATAGTCAATAAATAAAAAAACTAACAATAAGTCTGAACATGGGAGATAGGGAAAAACATCAGTGGAAGCATGAGAACTGGAAGCCACTGATACAGGTAACTGGCAACAGAAGCTATACTGCATGGTAAAAAAAAAATCATGCATCAAGTATTTAGGATCTGCAATGCACTGATTGAATGTGTTGTGGTGGCAGGATCAATTTGAGATTTTCAAAAGGGAATTGCTGAAAAGGAATCAGAAAAGGAAACATTTGCAGGGCAATGGGCAAAAGGCAGATGTAGATAAGTGATGAGTGGCACTATGTGATTTGCTCCTTCAGAGAACCAGAACAGACATGATGGGCCAAATAGTCTCCTCTTTAATACATCCATTCTTTGGTTTCACAACTACAGGATGACTGAAGTGCTTTATACACAAAGAAGTACTCATGAAATATATCATTGCTATAATGTAGGAAACATGCAGCCATTTCAAATAGCAAACTCAAATGTGCGAATGACTAAACAATTTTTTAGGATGATCCAGGGATTTAAAAATGGCCAGAAAAGCAGGGATGACTAATTCCTCTGTTCTACAAAGTCGTGCCATAGGATCTTGAATATCCTTCCAAGCGTATAGATTGGGGTCTTGGTATAAAATGCTGGCTAATAGACAGTTCCTTCAGCAATATAGCATTTCCTCATCATTATAATGGAGCGGTACCTGAACCCAGGATCTTGCCACTCAGAGGTGATAATGCAACTTTATTTTATTCATTCCTGGGATGTGGGCATTGCTGGCTGGCCAGCATTTATTGTCCATCACTAATTGTCTTTGAGAAGGTGGCTGTGAGCTGCCTTCTTGAACCACTGCAGTCCACCTGCTATGGGTTGACCTATCATGACATTAGGGAGAGAATTCCAGGATTTTGACCTAGCAACGGTGAAGGAATGGTGATATAATTCCAAGTCAGGATGGTGAGTGCTTGGAGGGGAACTTGCAGGCAGTGTTCCCACGTATCGGCTGCCCTCTTCCCTCTAGGTGGAAGTGTTTATGTGTTTGGAAGGTGCTGTCTGTGGATCTTTGGTGAATTGCTGCAGTGCATCTTGTAGATAGCACACACTGCTGCTACTGAGTGTTGGTGTTGGCACGAGTGAATGCTTGTGGATGTGTTGCCAATCAAGCAAGCTGTTTTGTCTTGGACGGTTTCAAGCACGTTGAGTGATGCTGAACCTGCATTCATCCAGGAAAGTGGGGTGTACTCCATCACACTCCTGACTTGTGCTTTGTAGATGATGGCCAGGCTTTGGGGAGTCAGGGGGTGAGTTACTCACTGCTGAATTCCTAGCCTTTGACCTACTGTTGTAGCCACTGCATTTATGTGGTGTGTCCAGTTGAGCTTCTGGCCAATGGGAACCCGAAGGATGTTGATTGTGAAGGATTCAATGATGGTAACACCATTGAATGTCAAGAGGTGATTGTGGACTGTTTCTTATTGGTGATGGTCATAGCCTGCATTTGTGTGGTGTGAATGTTACTGGCCACTTGTCAACTTACTGATATTCAAGTATCACCCGTTTTAATCATTCCATCATTTTTAGCCGTGCCGTCAAATGCCGAGGACACATACTTTGGAATTCCTTCTCTGTCTCTCCACCTTTCCTCTTTCATGACAGTCCTTTGAACATATTACTGTATTTGACCCAAGATTTTGATGATCAGGCTTGACGTTTCCTTTCGTGACTCGCTACTTTATAACTTGCCGGTGAAAGGCCGGGGACCTCTGTTAAGTTAAAATTATCACGTGTGTAAAACGATTGCCGAACGAGCAATGGGTTTGGGGTATAATTGCAGTGGCGGTACTTGCCCCTCCAGTGCTGTAGATGGCACTGTAGGTAGAAGTCAGTCCTTACTGCTGCTGCCGGTGGTGGGAGAAGGCCGTCTGTTTGTGCCTCAGTGGATGAGTGGGCTGGGGGGAGAGCACAGGTTGGGGTGCTGAGGGTACTGCAGCTGGCGGCGGAGGAGATCTCCGGGCATAAGGGATGAGCGAGGAATATTACGGCAGTGCTGCGGACTGGGAGGAGCAGGACGGCTCTATGGTGAGGATGAGGCCACCGCTCCGTCACGGACAGGGGTAGAGTTAGGCCGCGTTTGGCGGCAAGGAGCCGTTGGAGGGGGTGGAGCTTGGGATTGGGCGCGTCCGCTCGAGGCGGGGTTAGAGCGCGCGCGCCTGGCCAGCCGGGGGGTGATAGTGGCGGAGCAAAAACAGAAGTTGCTGGAAAAGCTCGACAAGGTCTAGCAGTGTCTGTGAAGGAAAAAAGGAATCGGAGTTAATTCTTCGGGTCCGTTCTCAGAACTGATGGCAGCTAGGAAAACATTGGTCTATATGCAGAAAATAGGGAGGGGGCGGGGTAGGGAGTAGACGATAAAATAGGGAGGGGGCGGGGTAGGGAGTAGACGATAGAATAGAGCCCAAATAGAGAGAAGAGCAGTTGGAAAGACAAAGGATTGGATAGCAATCTGGCTGAAGGGTGAATAGTTGTTAATGGAGACTGTTAGTAACCATCAATAGGTCGTGTGTAATGGCAAGCTATGTGATAACAAGGCCTGGTGTGTGGGGTAGGGGGCTGGATCATGGGAGAGTTCAGGCCCTAAAATTATTGAACTCAATATTGAGTCCCAAAGCTGCAGGGTCCCCAAGTGGAAAATGAGATGTTGTTCCTCCAGCATGCATTGAGTTTTGCTGAAACACTGCAGCAAGCCTGAGACAGAGCTGTTGGCCAGGGAACAGGGTGGTGTGTTAAAGTGGCAGGCAACAGGTAGTTCAGGGTCTTTTTTTGAAGGCAGAACATAGATGTTCTGCAAAGCGGTCACCTAATCTACACTTCATTTCCCCAATGTAGAGGAGGCCATGTTGTGAGCAGCAAATGCAGTAGGCTAGATTGTGGGAAGTGCAGGTAAAGTGTTGCTTCATCTGGAAGGTATGTTTGGGCCCTTGGATACTGGGGAGGGAGGAGGTACATGGTCAGGTGTTACACCTTTGCTAGTTGCAGGGGAAGGTGCTGTGGGGCTGTTTGTGGGGGGGGAGAGAGGGGGTGGTATTCTGAGAGTGAAGGAAGAGAGTGGACCAGGGTGTCCCAGAGGGAACAGTTCCTGTGGAAGGTGGACAAGGGAGGGGAATATGTGTCTGGTGGTGACATCTTGCTGGAGGTGACGGAAATGGTGTCTGATGATCTTCTGGATGAGGATGCTGGTGGGATGGTAGGTAAGGCCATGGGGAACCCTAGCGCTGTTGCAGGAGGGAAGAGAGGATGTGAGGGAAGAAGTGTGGGAGATGAGTCAGACCCAGTTGAGGGCCCTGTCGACAACAGTGCTGTGGAATCCTTGGTTGAGGAGGAAGAAGGTGAACATTTCGGAGGCTCCCTTGTTGAAGTTGGCCTCCTCTGAACATATGTGATGGAGATGGAGGAACTGAGAGAATAGGATAGAATCTTTACAGGAAGCAGGATGCGAGGATGTATAGTCCAGGTAACTGTGGGATCAATGGACTTCGTGGTTTTTTGCAATAATGGGCATGGCTAATTGGGCTGGGGCTTTGGGGTTATTATGGATGTGGACAGGGATGGGGTGGGGTCAGGCAGGATGGGTGGAGCAATCCCCCTCGCGCATATTTCATCTTCAGTGCTCACTCCCCACAGCTCCATTCCCCAGGTATGTAATAGTCTATTCCAAAAACATTCCTGTATGTACTGACCTGCTTCTGGGGGTTCCCTGCAAATACTACAAAAATCAGGTGACTCTGGGTCCCACTGACATTCTCAGATTTCCAAAAAGCAAAACAAAGTTGCTGGAAAAGCTCAGCAGGTCTGGCAGCATCTGTGAAGGAAAAAACAGAGTTAACGTTTCGGGTCCGGTGACCCTTCGTCAGAACAGAGGAAAGCACTCTGTTATTGCAGGATGTGGGTCCATTGGAAGCACCACCAACCCTTACAGAAAGACTCTGAAGCTGAACTATTTCTGGATGATGTACAAGTCTATGTACTGTTTATTTGAAACCAATAGCCTTCCAATCCTGAAGTTATTGGTCATTATTGTCTCCCTCTTTACACCTGCTGTTTGGCTCCCTGCCCCACATAATGATCTCTGTGGAGGGTATTGTTTCATGGACACCTGCAGCACCTTTATACCTTGGGAGTGGTATCAAACTGCATATTCGCTGATTGCTTGCTTGATTCATGGGAACATTGCAGTTCATGCCATTACTTTTATCATCCCAAAACATGTTTGTAGCAGCAGATATTGGTCAAGATTGCAGACATTGGCTCATTTTCTCCTCAGCAATTACAGTATTTCTGCCATCCTAACTAATAGAGTTCAGACTTTTGGTTGACCCTAAGGCCCTCGTCATTATGTGACATGCTCTGAAAGTACCAATTGCTGTCCTTAATGGTGTCTTGGATGAGCTTATGATCTCTGTTATCATCTTGCACTGGGGTCCCGACATTCCTCTAAATCTGGCTTCTTCCATCCTAGGTTATCGCTGCTTCTCATTTTAGCCATGCTTTCAGCTGTCGGCTCTGGAAATCTCTTTGTAAATCTTTCTGTTTCTCTGCTTGACTTAAAGACATTCCTTAAGGGCAGCGTGATGGCTCAGTGGTTAGCACTGCTGCCTCATAGTGCCAGGAGCCCAGGTTCCATTCCACTCTTGGGCAAGTGTCTGTGTGGAGTTTGCATGTTCTCCCCGTGTCTCCATGGGTTTCTTCCAGGTGTTCCGGTTTCCTCCCACAGTCCAAAAATGTGCAGGTTAGGATGGATTGGTCATGCTAAATTGCCCATAGTATCTAAGGATCTGCATGCCGGTGGATTAGCCATGGGAAATGCAGGGTTACAGGCACAGGGTAGGGGAGTGGAATGCTCTTCAGAGGGGTTGGTGTGGACCTGATGGGCCGAATGGCCTGCATCCACACTGTAGGGATTCTCTGGTTAAAACTGAAAACTTTGTAATTTTGGTCACTGGTTCTAATGTCTTCTAGTGTTCCTTGCTGTCAGATTTTGTTTACTCACTCCTCACTCATGAGGGTGATTCATTGTTTTGGGTTTTGAAGCTTCTGGTTTGAAGTTTAAATCGGGGCCTTCAGAGGAAGGAAAAGTAGAAAGGGTGAAAAAGAGCAGAGTTTCAAGGGAAGTGTGTTCCTGGCCTGACTAATAATTTGCTATTCTCACCCAGCACGATGAGGATGAGGGAGATGGTGAGGATGATGCAGAGGTGCAGCAGGAATGCCTGCAAAAATTTTCCAGCCGAGATTACATAATGGAGCCACCTATATTCAACACGCTAAAAAGGTAAGAGAAACGTGTAGACAAGTTGGATTCTAGTCACACCCAGCCCTACTTCATTCACAACTAGGACCAGCCACACTCTATGTTTTTATTTTACTCAATGCAGACAGAAGTTTCCACATTATATTTTCTTTTTTTTCCTCTCTTTTTTGAGTAAGTTTCAGCTCTGGTAGTTAAAATGGAACAGGATATTGTTCAAATCCTTCATAGCAGCCATATTCTTTTCATCTATACCTTTATTGTGCTTAGTTTGCAGCTTGTATGTAGTACACACTTTACGAGTGTTTAGACATATACAGAGTCATTCCTGTTCTACAAGATTTAAGACTACTCTTATAACCAGTGCCTTCAAGCCTAGTGTGGAATTTCCCCCACCCCGTGACAATTGTCTGTTCTTCATGTAAAGCGTTGAACAGTGTGTTTTTATTAGTTGAGCTCAGTTAATTTGATACAGTTCAGTATTGAGTATTTGTACCTCACTATTATACTAGCACCTTTTATCCTCTAGAGGATATGATGTTAGAGTTAAAGGTGGAAGATTGGCAGATGGCTGATGTAGCCCGTAAATGGTTGCATTGACCAGTTTGACTGAATGACTGACTGACTTATTTTTGAGCTGGAGATAGTATGTAATGATCCATCGGTGATCTCTGTAATGCGTTTAAACCTGGAACAAGGGGATCAACTTGCACAGCTGGGAATGACAATGAAGCATGCATGAGTAGCTAACAGTATCTGCAGCATGTCAAGGAGAATATACCCACTCTTGAGATCTGACTTAGATGTAATACATTCCAGAACAAGTGAAAGAAAATGTTTCTTCTCACATATACAAATATTGAATGTATTCTCACTTCTGTAGGTATTCCACCATCCACAAAAGAAGTCTCCATTTACTGTGCAAAAAAAAACTGCAATGCTGGAAACCTAAGAGAAACTCAAAGTCTTGCAGCATCTGTGGAAAGAGAAACAGAATAAATATTTTGAGTCCAATATGACTCCTCTCCAGTTCTGAAGAGGAGGAACAGTGATAGGTTTCACACTGTAGAGGAAGATGGGGAGGGGCAAGTGGAACAGAAGGGAAGGTCAAGGAAAGGGTAGAGAGTGAAGTAGGTAAGAAATCATAGGATCACAGAACACCAGTCATAACGAGTAGCAATGGCTGTATTGAGTAGAGAGGTCTGGTGTAGGTCTTAATAGCAGAATATAGGACAGCTTTGCTGAAAGCAAACCAGGGGACAGGTTTGATATAGAGAGGTTGTGTGGTGGTGGTGGTGGGGTCACGGTGTCTGTCTGATAAGATGAAACGTGGTAGTTTTGTCAAATGATGACTCTTATACCATTGCTGATTGTGAAAAAATCTATCTGGTCCAACTTTGTCCTTTAGGGAATGAAATCTGCTGTTCTACCTGGCCTGGACTGTGTAACTCCAGTTCCGCAACTGTGTGGTTGACTGGCTTGCTCGGCCTTTCAGAGGGCAGTTAACATTCAGTTGTATCAAACTGCAAAAACGTCTCAAAAGGGATGAAACTGGACAGACCACCTGGCATCAACCTAGGCACCAGAACCAATGAGAGCAAATCCTGCAAAGTCATTCTGGGGGCTTTTGCCAAAACCAGGAGAGATGTCTCGCAAACAGACTGACAGAGATGTACTGTCACGATCTGCCTTACACACACTGACCCAGACAAAGCCATCACGTTTTCTGGGTATGCGCTGTCCCACTGGCAAGACAGACCTAGCAGAGGTGGTGGCAGCAGTATATGTTCAGGAAAGAGTTGCCCTGGAAGAACTCACCATTGACTGTGGACTCCATGAAGTCTCATTGGCATCAGGTCAAACAAAGACAAGGTAATTTCCTGCTGATTATCACATACAGTCCCATCTTTGGCTGATGAATCAGTAATTCAGAATGTTGAACGCCATTTGGAGAATGCACTAAGGGTGGCAAGCGTGCAGTACATAGTCAGTTGGGAAATTTCAACATTTGATACCATGAGTGGCTCAACAGCACCACTAATTACTGAGCTGGTTGAGTCCTAAAGGACGTAGCTCCTAGACTGGGTCTGTGGCAGGTGGTGAGGGAACTAACAAGAGGGAAGAACATATTTGCCAATCTACCTGTTGCAAATGCATCTTCCCAGGAGTATTAGCAGAAGTGACGTCCACACAGTCCTTGATGAGGCGAAGTCTTGTCTTCACGCACGATGGTGTTGTGTGGCATTATCACCATGCTAAAGGGATGGACTTTGAACAGGTCTAGCAACTCGACTGGACCATCAGCAGCAGCAAATTTGTACTCCAATACAATCTGCAACCTCATGGCCCAGCATATCTCACACTCTACATCATCGCTTCCTCCAGTGGTCCCCAGCATCATAGATCTCAGTCATCAGCCAATTTGATTCATTCCACATGATGGCCAGAAATGATTGAAGGTGCTGGGTACTGGAAGGACTATGGGACCTGGCAACATAACAACAATACTGAGG
Source organism: Rhincodon typus (assembly GCF_021869965.1). Taxonomy (NCBI): domain Eukaryota; kingdom Metazoa; phylum Chordata; class Chondrichthyes; order Orectolobiformes; family Rhincodontidae; genus Rhincodon; species Rhincodon typus. Next base: position 52,234,229 of record NC_063350.1, read on the forward strand.
ACGTGTGCTCCAGAACTTGTTGCACCCCTAGCCACACTGTTCTGGTACAGCTACAAAATTGGCATCTAACCCAGCAATGTGTGAAATTGCTATATGCTACGTACATTAAAAAGCAGCTCAAATCCAATCAGTCCAATTCCTGCACCATTCAGTCTTAGTTCAAACACGGACAAACGAGCTGAATTCGAGGTGAGGTGACCGTGATTACCCCTGACATCAAGGCTGCATTTGACTGTGCATGGTATCGAGGAACCCGAGCAAAACTAGAATTAGTGGGCTTCAGGTGAAAATTCTCTACAGGTTGGAGTTTTACCTTGCAGAACGGAATATGGTTGTGGTTGTCAAACGTCAATCATCTGAGCCACAGGACTTCTTTGCAGGGGTAGTGTCCTTGGCCAAACCATCTTCATGTACCTTATCAATAACCTTTCCTCCATCATAAAGTCAGAGCGACATGCTATCATCAGTAAACATCAATATTCAGCACCATTTGTGACTGCTCAAATGTTGACACAGTCCAAGTCCAACTGCAGCAATACTAGATAATATATATACTTGAGTTCATAAGCGACAAGTAACATCCATGCCACACAAGTGCCAGGCAATGATTATTTCCAACAAGAGAGAATCTAACCATCAGCCTTGACACTTAATGGTACTACTATTTCTGAAACTCAGCTATCAACATCTTGGGAATTACCATTTACTAGAAACTGAATTGGAATTGCCATGTACGTACTGTGGCTACATGTTAGACAGTTGGAAGCTTGCAGTGAGTTAGTCACCTCCTGACTCCCCAAAACTTGCCAAATATCTACAAGGCCTTTGTCAGGAAGTAATGGAATACTCTCCACTTGTATAGATGAGTGCAGCTGCAACAACTGTCAAGAAGTTTGTCAACATCCAGGACAAAGCAACCTGTTGGAAAAAGTATTTTTAATCAGTAAAAACCAAAAGAACAGC